>NC_034427.1:7809886-7872487 GCF_002078875.1 Numida meleagris | reverse complement strand
AGAAAGAAAGAAAGAAAGAAAGAAAGAAAGAAAGAAAGAAAGAAAGAAAGAAAGAAAGAAAGAAAGAAAGAAAGAAAGAAAGAAAGAAAGTGAGAGAAAGGAAAAGAAGTGCTGGCTTTGCAAGAAATGAGTCCCATTTGCATGACTCTTTCCTGGAAATCATTGTATCCAAAGCCCTGGAGGTGTTTGCCTGCATTCAGGCAGTAGGGCTTGATGGAGTAGGAGAGCAATAGGGACAGGCAGCCTGCAAATAGCACGTGTGCAGGACAGCTTGAGACCTAGCCCTGACTCACTGCAAAATTTGGATGCAAGGGGCCAGCAACACGGATGCAGAACTCCTGTAACTTCATTTACTTCACTGGCTGTAGATGCTCAGGTGAAAGCAAAAGCAGAATCCAGCAGTGCTGTGAACACCCACAGCCCTGTTAGCAACCAAGCTCTCCTTGAAATGACTCAGCCCACCGCGCGCTCACTTCCGAGCCGCCCCTCGCACCACGGCTGCCACAAAATGCAGCGAGATCTGTGACCTACGCCTCAAGGTCGCAGCCATAAACTTGGCAGGCACGGTTTTTCTTCGTCTTCTTTTAAACACACTTCTCGGTGCAGTTATTCTTCCACTGCAGCTGGGTTTGGGCTTCATCTGGAGGGTATTTCGGGCTGGCTTTCGTGGATGGCATCATCCTGGCTTGCACCACTTCAAAGCAGGCCCCGTCCTCTGTCCCAGGTATGAAAAGAAATGAGAGCAGCACAGTGGGAGGCTGATGAACGAGGCTCTCACGCGTAACTACCTGCAGGTAAAATAAAACAGCAACAAAAAAAATGTTCTCCTGCTTATAATTACCGAACACCGCATTCAGAGAACTGCTTGGGTCGCCCCAGCCCAACGCGGGGGCTCTGCAGGAGACGCAAAGTGTTCTTCGTTCCTTTTTTTCTGCGAAGGACTCTCTGTATCCTCCACTTCATGATTATTTATTCCTGAGGTGAGTAATTATCAACTGTAGGGAAAGCTGCTGCAGTGCGAGGCGCTGCGAAGCCGCGGCTGGGAGGAGGGCTGCTCCGCCACACTGCGTGCGTGCACGTGCCCTGCCAATGTCAACCAATGCCACCGCAGCTGAAGTTCTTCTAAAGGCAGGAGAGCCCCCAAAGGGGACAGGGATGAGGCAGCGCAGGAGCACGGTGTGCTTTTCTGGTTTAGATTCAACGGGAGGCTGAAATCACTGCTGTGCTCTATGGGGCAGGGCAAGTCCTTTGGGATGCCGAAGGTCCGTCACACCGTGGGCACAGCCACAGCCGCTGACGGCGTGCTCACATGCGGCTCGGTTTCACACACTGTGAATGCCCCTTCCAAAATTAGCAAAGCAGAGGCACAATGCGGGGTGCCCCATCCACCCACAGCCATGTGAGAGCCGGGTGGTTGCTGGGCACGGGGAGGGCATGGCACCGTGGCATCCCCATCACCGCCCCACACTGACTCAGCAGCTTCAGTACGACCCATTCCCAGAGGTGAAATTGATTGCCGAGGAGGTCCTACCAGCGTGACAGCCCACGAGTGGCTCGACTTCATTTCAGTTATTTCAAGGCAATTCTGGGAGGGCAGAGAAGAGAGCCGTGGGAGCACGGCTGCCAGCCGGCTCTTAAAGAGCACAGCCGCATTTTCCCAGTGTTCGGGGGTTTTTCTCTCTTTTTCCTTCTCCCTTCAAGGAAAAAAAAAAAACAAAAAAACAATTCTGCAGATGAAAAACCTCTCATTTTGCTTTGACTTCTTGGGGGTTTTTTGGTTGTTATTTTTCATTTTTTGACACGTGCATGGATGCGGAGCGGGGCAGCGGCTGAGCCCTGCATTGCCAAGCCAAAGGCTCTGGGTCACTACAGCAGAGCTCTCCGGTGACACCAGCAGTGCTGTTAACTATTGCACCGTCGGCTGCCAAGTGCATTACCTGAATGGCTGCTTGGGCTGTGGGGGAAGCAGATGATGTGCTGTTTGCCAGATATTTTCCTAAGTAAGAGATAAGAGAGGCTGGAGGACAGCGAATCAATGTCTTTTTTTAGATCTATGGTACTTGAGGCATCTGTCAATGCTGGAGAGTAAATATTTACTTTCCAACATAAAGTCCATATAATCACTTTTCTATCAGTCACTTACTGCTTCTGAGTGTTTCTTACTACAATGTTGATATTTGCATTAGCTACTTACTTTGGCCATAAGATTCATACAGTTGTCAGCTGCACTCAGACTTCAGCTGAAAATCCCAGGGTCCTGTACCACAGCTGTTGCAATTGCTAATGAAAATGGAAAAGAGAAAGCGGAGATATTTCCCACAGCAAATAGCAGGCAGAGATAAGGATAGAGCTATGGCATGAAGGTTACAATAATAGGCTCTCTCGTGCTCATTAAATTAAGGGTCCCTTTGGATCCACAGTGTGCAGATATGGGCACGACAGGAAGCTAGACACAGTGAGGAAAAGGTAACATTTGGAGAAAGGAGGTATTATTAACCCCATTTTATTGATGAGGGAACCGAGGTATAGATGGAGAAGATGACCTTGTTCAAGGTCAAATTTAAAAATTTCCCATGGAGTCAGGAGCTGAACATAGATCTGGAAACTGCAGGCTCAGGACCATTTTTGCTCTTTGCACACTTACAACAGGTGGGAATTCACAGGTGCAAGTGTGCTCATGGACACGTGAAACTCTGGTACGGCTGGGGAGAGGGGAGCATGGCATGGCTGAGGGCTGGGAGGGGATGCGGCACTGCAAGAAGTTACCAAGCTGAAAGGGACATGGTTCAGTGGGCATGGTGGGGATGGGTTGATGGTTGGACCAGCTGATCTTAGTGGTCTTTTCCAGCCTTCATGATTCCATGAAAGCTTCAGAAATGACCCAAAAGGAGCCCTCAGACAGCAGGGCCAGGCGCTCAGCAGAGGTGAGCCCATCAATGCCCATGGATATGATTAATTTTCAAACACATGGGACGAAGAAAAAGCAAAACAGGCAAACAAACAACCACGGTTTATGGCTTAAGAAGACCCCAGCAACAAGCTTTGCTGGGCCATCAATCTCAGCTTGCGTCTCTCCCAGCTGCACTCCCGTGTACGTCGTGCCACGGGCCAAATTCTGGCAGAGTTATTCCTGCTCATTCTCACCTTGCTGTACAAGCCCTAATTCAAACTGATGGAGCTCTTCACACAAGAAGCTGCTTCTCAGCGTGGGGGTGGCAGGACGTGGCCAGCAGCTTGCCGTTCCGTGCCCGCCTGCTGCCTTGCCCTCTTCTCTTCCCTCTTCCTTCCTGCAGCGAGTGGTCAGCGTTCTCACCACCCCGGCGTGTTGACATGCCTGAAATTTCTCTGCTTCACTGCCCGTGCTCTTGGAAGCGTTTTGCTGCTCTCTCACCCCTCCGTGAGAGAGACACATTCATCTGTCAGCTTATCGGAGGAATTTCCAACAATCCGTGGCAACGCTACAAGTCTCAATCTTGCTCTAAGTGCCCCAAGCCAATTAGCATACAAGATGTTCCCCACTCACGTAGCACGCCGGTGGCCTAAGGGCTGCTTCTGCGGAGTTATCGTTGCAATTATTATTGCTATTATAACTGTTTACGGCGCTTATTGCTATATATATATGTGTGTGTGTCATTTTATGTATTTATGCATCCGTTTTCGCAGGACTGACAGCGGCGTGCAGAAGCGCACAGCAGCAGCCAGCCCCACCACGGGGACCCCCCCCCCCCCGGGGGGAGGGGGTTCTTCCGCCCCCCCCCCCCCCCCGGGGGCCCCCCCCCCCCCGGAGCTTTCCCCATTCCCGACGCATTCCGGGCGCCCATCGCGGTGCAGCGGGGCCGGAGCCCGCGCCGGGGCTGCTGCTTTCCGCGAGTGCCCTCTCCTGGAAGCTCCGCCCGGGCTCCTCCGGGTACCGAGCTGCTAAACTTGGGCTCGTAGCAGGTGTCCGAAATCTTCCTGGAGGGGGCTGTTTCCAGCCGCAGCCTTAAGTGTATTTTGGGGCATCTCGCACCCTCGCGGCACGCTGCGCTTCTCCCGAGCGCTATTTGGGCACCGCTGCAGCCCTTCACCTTGCCGGCATGCTGTGAGCTGGGGGTCAGCTCGACCCTGCTGCACACACCCTGTGCTCGCACGCGGAAGGAAGTGAGGCATTTACCTCCCATATTCCTGGGTGTTTGTTTCCGAGGTGGATCCACGCGTTTCCCAGAGTTTGGATTTAAAGACTGAAAGCTGTCACGGCGGAGCTGGCCTCGAGTCTTGCTGGGGAACGACTCTCAGCCCAGCTTGGAGACAGAGAGCTGCTCCCAGGGCTGGTTCCATGCAGGTGGGCAGCGCCTTGATATACCTGAACACACTGGTGCATGCTTCTGCACTCCTTCCATGCAGGCACCTCTCCCTTCCCCTCCAGTCAGCCCCGTCCAGGCCAATGAATCCTTCTAAAAAATGGCTTTTATTTGAAACTGGGGCACAAGCAGCTTTCCCCAGAAGCAATAGTTTTTCTTACAACCAATAAAGCACCCAGCGAGCTGATGGCTGGTTGGAAGGCAAAGGTCGTTCCCGCCACGAGATCCCAGCATGATGAGCCAGTTAAGAGGAACTCAGGCCAATTTATTTCTTGATAGATAATGATAGGAGCTTTCACCAGGGATCTGTAATTTTCTATTGATGAAAATCTGCCTTTTCTGATTTGCGGAGTTATCTGTCTTTCTAAACTTCAGGGCTCTTGCCAAATTCGCAGGCAGCCCTGTGAAAGCGCCGCGTCCCACAAGAGCCATGTATTTTAATATGAAGTAGTTTTCTTTGCCCTGGATCCAGGAGCGGTTCTCCATGCTGACAACCCATAAAAGACCTAATGACCCATCTGAGGAACGTTAGCGGCGCGCTGGCCATTGGAGACAGCGCATTTGTTTGTTTTCAGCCCCCTGCTCAGAAGTGTAATTTCTGGAAAGGATCTTTGGGGTCGAGTTGGCTCTTCAGGGCCATCTAGCATGGAGTAATTAAAAATCACTCTGAAGGGTGGCTTAGCCTTTGATTTTTAAAGCCTGACGTGTCAGGTGCTGGGCAGTCGAGCCTTGTTCAGCAGCCTGGGCTGGCCGCTGGTTTCACTCTCCCAGCCCTCTGCCCACAGCCCCAGGCCCCGTTTTTAAATCCAATGATAAATTCCAGTACTTAGTACTCCAGCCATTCTCAAGGACAGGATTTGGTGGGAACCTGTGGATAAATCAGTGCCTCTGTAAGCTTCAGTGGGTCCTCTCCAGCTCAACCTGCCCCCCAAAGGGGCCTTTTCAGGCAAAGCCCCATTATTGCTGCCACCTGTGGAAGGGACTGCTAATTTGAAGGAATTTTTGTATTCTAACTTACGTGGCTCATCGTATAATTTAGCACCATATAAAAGCAAACTATTTACACCCTGCTGTATTTTCATGATCTGTAGCCAAGGTTTGTGTTTAGCTTGGAATGATGATCTGGCTCTGTTTGGTCCCTGAGAAATGCTGGAAGCACTGTGACAGAAAAGCAGAATTTTGGGGTGACACGCCAAGGTCAAAGCCGTTCTGCTCACAGTATGGGGATGCTCCTCATCAGCAGCAAGCACCACTGCATTTCTTCTTAGAAAGAGCAGTGCTGCAGTGGCACAGACTGCCCAGGGAGGTGGTGGGGTCACCGTCCCTGGAGGTGTTCCAGAGCCATGTGGCACTGAGAGACGTGGGCGGTGGGCACAGTGGGGTGGGCTGGGGTTGGACTTCGGGATCTTAGAGGTCTTTTCCAACCTTAATGATTCTATGCGTGGAGAGGAGAGAATCTACAGGAGCAGGCCTGCTCCTGGCTATCCCTACACAGCCCAGAGGGATTCATTTCCCCCAGCTCATCTCTGCCTGCCACCCACACTCTTCTCCCCATCACCCTCAGCCCACCCAAGGGTGTCCCTATCAAGATGTGCTTCCACCAGTGACCAAAATCAGATAAGTCATAGAATCACAGAATCATTACGGTTGGAAACAGCCTGTAAGATGGCCAAGTCCGATCACTGACCCATCACCACCATGCTGGCCGGGCCTTGGAAGTGCTGGGATCCCCACTGAGGTGTGCTCAGCATCCCGATCTCGCATCAATCCCTCAACATCTTCCCTCACTGCTTCCAAAATGTATTTAAAATCTATTTGTTCGGGGCCTTGCGTGTTCTCCAGCCTTCAAGGGTCTCGTTATGCATTGAAGAGCTTCTCTTATTTTTTTTTTCCTTTTTTTTTTTTTTTTTTTTTTACCCTTGGAGTGCCCTAATTATACAGAGCATTGATTTTACAATGCATTCATGGATTGATTGTACTGCCACGCTCCTCCCACAGGAAACAGCTTGCACACGAGCACTTTTTGATCTCTCCAAAGTATTCCCTGAGGTGAATCAATGGCTCTTGCATCTTGCCTCTTGCTTTAGTATAGGAGAAGCTGAAGATGTCTTGCTGCTGAAATGAGTGTGAAGAAAAATATCTGAAGGGAGGAGAAGAGAAGGAGAATGATTCACTTCTTCCCACCCCCCCCACCCCCCAAAAAAAAAACCTGTCTAATGTACAGCAAAGTATGTTCTTGTTAACATAATGCTCCCATCTAGCACACGGACTTCAACAGAATTATCTTTAATAAACTGGCCAAGATAAAAGTGATGATGTCTTAAGGAACGGAGTGAATAGCAATATATATATCTATATAAAAGCATGAAATGACATGCTAAAATGAGGAGAAAGAGGCAATTTGCGTATTTTATGGCTTTGACACCTCTGTAACAGATACCTTGAACACAGTGCTGTTAACCAGACCAAACTTTTTCGAACAGCCCATCTCTGTTAGCCTGAATTGATGGCACCGGCTCCGCTTTCCAGCGATGCGATGTGAAGGGGGTAATGGATTAGAGCCAGATTCAGGCTGAAGGCTCCAATCTGTGTGTCTTAATGACCGCGTGCAGCAGCAGCTGCAGCGCTGAATCCTGCCCCCCCGATGCCAAGGAGAGCCCCCGGAACCCCCAGACCTTCCTGCATCCAGTGCAGATGTAGGTCAGATTCAGCAAAAAGCCATGACCTTGACAAAATCTTCCCCAAATACGGATTAATTCAAAGGGAACCCCTCACCCCTCACTGGACATAAAAGGGGCGATTCCTGCTGCCAAATGCTGCACACAAAGGGTTTGATTTCCTTGTAGGTTAATTCTGGGGAGTGCACTTCTGCCCATTAGATTGCTCAGTATTCATTTCAATCTGTGCAGGGTTCATTTCAGTGTTCTCTGCTGAGAGCCTTGCTGATTGCCATGTTAATTACCAGCCCGGTGCTGCCTCGTTAGCACGTGCCAGCACAGTGCCAGCCTCCAGTGATGGGACCCTTCTGCCTCCCGCTGCCCCTGGCCCCAGTGCTGCTGCCAAAGCCCAGCAGAAGTTCGGTGCTTCCCTTACTCAGCACTTTCCAGAGGAAATCCAAAGAAAGAGAAGCAGAGGGGAAGGCAAATCCTTCTGTTCAGCAACTCAACAGCACCCAGCCTGAAATGGTGGGGGGAGGGGGAAGGGGGCAGAGAGGGGGCAAATTGCCATTTTCAACCTGGGCCTGCCCAAGGTTATTGCTCTCTGTCCTCCTCTTTGTCATGTGCTGCAGCTGAACTCTGCATTGCAGCACAACGTTGGGTTTCTCTCTCCGTTTTCAGGCGTGCAAACACCCACCCATAGAGCGCTGCTGTGCAGGTGTGTGGGCGCATGCAGAATGCAGTTGTTTGTGAGAGATATATGCACATGAAATACAAAAGTAGGTTATTTCTTACCTGGCGAGCCCAAGTCTCCGATTGCTGGCTCGTATGAAATATTTAGATCATGCACGAGAGATAACTCAGAAGATATAATGTCAATGTACGAAGGGAAGCTAGCCTTTATTATCACAGGTGTAAATTTTCACACCTCTGTTATCAATTTTGCAATTATAACCGGGTTTCCCGGTAAAGTAATTTACTACTCGCTACTATATAGGATGAAGAAAATGATCATTTATCCACCTGCAACTCAATTAAATATTCATCGTCCCCCAAAAAAAGGAGAAGGTTTAAATCACTTCCAGAGTGTTCTCTAGGTTGTTTTTTTTTTTTTTAAAGAGGAATAAGTCTGCCTTATGAAAAGCAGAGATTTGAGGCCAACAGAAAAGACACTGGGACCATGGTACACTCAGGCAGATGGGTCCTATGGAAGAAGCCAAATATGCAACTGTGAAAAGCCTCGAAGTCCCAATCAGAGCTAATTATTCAGAAGCTTGGCTCTCAGCACCTTTCTCCTTCTCTCCCGTTTTGCTGTCCCCTGCCTCTGCTCTGTCAAAGCCTCTGTCATTAAACCTGTAACGTCCCGTGGCTCCAAACACGCTTCGGCTGTTGGCTAATTCGCAGCTCGACTTTTATTCCAAAGGCTTCTCCAACAGCCTGATTATATAATAACAGCTTGCTCATTGCCCCGAATATAAATAGTTGAAGTATCCCTCGAGAATGGACACAGCTGGTGGAACTACCCGTATTAGCGCCGCATTAATATTTATGGCAGCGCTGTGTAAGTATGCCAAATATTGGCAGCCCTCCATGCAAAAGTGTACACATCTGTCATGAACGGCCCCGCAACGCACGCAGGTGAGGGGGTGGGATGTGACGTGGTCCCACACTGTTTGCTCGCCACTGAGACCCCATGGATAGCGGGGAGGGATGGAGGACGCTGGCCCGCCAGTGCCCCGCTGTGATTTATCGGGGTTTGTTTTGGCTTATGCAGCGAGATATTAAAGAACGTGATGAGAAGCGGCTAATTGTACATATAACCTTTAAGATGTCTCGGACAGGATTCCAGTCTTCACCTCGGGTTATAAAGAGAAAGTAATGGGGCCATAAAAACACATTTAAGTATGCCTTTAAAGTTTAAGGGGAGTTTAATTGCGGGCGCTGCGGTGCCTGGGAGCAGAGCCCGGGGGGCTTCTCCCTGGGAGAGGAACAGCAAGGCCTCTGCCAGCCCCGTGGGGGTTGGTTTGTGCTAATAAATGTCCTGGCTGTAGGTCAGGTGGCAAATGAAAGTGGTATTTAATGGTCCGGATCCTCACCTGGTGTAAAGCAGCATCCTCCAGTGCAATGTTCAAACTTGGGTCCTGCTGGCCTGCATGCATCCCTACGGGAGATGTCGCAGCTCAGCTCACTGCACAAGTGAGGAGTAGAGCAGACATCAGCCAAGCCACTTGTCTTTTTATTTCATTTCATTTTATTATTTTATTTTATATTATTTTCTAGAAACTCAGCTTTTATTGAGGAGACTCTTACTATCATGGAACGTTCCGAATTGAAAGGGACCCACAAGGATCCAACCCCTGGCTCCACACAGGACCACCCAAAAATCAGACTCTGTGTCTGAGAGCGGTGTCCCTTCGGTGTCCATTCACTCCCTGAGCTCGAGCAGCTCGGGGCTGTGCCCTCTGCCCTGGGCAGCTGTTCACCCCCCACCACCTTCTGGTGCAGAACCTTTTCCTGCTCTACAACCTGAAGAAGCAGAGCCCTAGAAAGCAAAACCAAACGAGCAGCATTTCTAACAACCCTTCGTCTATGAACACCTTTGGGCTTCAGTCCAACACTCACAGCTTGCACTTGCAGCTCAGGAGCCTCCAAACTGACAACTGGCTGAGGTCTGACAATTCTAAATGACAAAAAAATGAGGAGCTGGGGGTGTTCATCTTGCAGAATACTCTAGGGTGACCTCACTGCACCTTTCCAGTACTTAAACGGAGCTTATAAACAGGAGGGGACAAGGGGAAATGGCTTTAAATGAAAAGAGGGGAGATTTTGACTGGATATGAGGAGGAAATTCTTCTCTCAGAGGGCAGTGAGGCCCCAGCACTGCTGTGAGTGCCCCATTCCTGGAGGTGCCTGAGGCCATGAATGGGGCCCTGGGTAACTAAATTGGTGGGGGGCACCCAGCTGAAGGCAGGGGTAGGGCTAGGAGGGTCTGTGAGGTCCCTTCCAACCCAATTATTCTGCGGTTCTATGACTCTGACTCTGATTCTATAACTCCGTAACTCTATAATTGTGGGACTCTAAGACATGCAGACCTCAATGGCAAAGCAGATGGAGCTGCAGGATGACGCCACTGAAGAAATAACCCCCGGTGTGGTAGCAGTGAAGTATTTCAGTTGTGGCCCCAAACTGGTGTCCCTCTGGGCTGCTCCGAGCTCAGCACCGCGATTCTGCTGTTCCTCAGGCACTGCTGGCGCTCATCCCACGGCAGGAAGCACCCAAGTGTTGGATTTTTGCAGCTTACAGAAGAATCGGTGTGGAACGCGCAGCAAACAGGGGCCGACCCGCAGGCAGCTCTGCTCAGGGCTGGCAGCCGACGTGGTCTGCGCAGCGTCAGGGGACGCAACGTGAGACAGCTTCTTTCCTTCCCAATCAATCCGTCAATCCCGCATTCCCCTCGGAGCCAACGTTGACAGAGCAATAAATAATCCGCTGGCAGCGGGGCGGGCAGGGAAGGGCTCCTCCGTCTCCTGCCAGGGGTCAGCGCCTGAGCCGAGGGGATTTGGGGAGCGTTTGGGGAGCATCTCACGCAGGCTGGCTCTGCACACACACGGACTCTCTGCAAGGATGGCTCAGAGCTGGGAGCGATGCAGGAGCCCAAGTGTTGGCGCTGGGCACCCAGGGACCGCAGGGAGGTGGGGGTCAGTAGGGGGTGACCCCACATCCCTCCGGCTTCCCAAGCGCTCCAGGTGAGATTAATTGATAAAACGTTATCGCTGTATCAATGCCTTTTTAGCAAAGATAAAGTACGTTTCAAAGCTAATTTAGGCCAGCAGACAAATGGCTTAAAGAAGAGCTACTGTACTGAAAAATGTTCGTGTCATTTTTTCCCCAAATCATAGTTTCAATGCACACAGCCTCAGCCTGACATTCTGAATTATGGCTTTTATTAAACATTAGTAATAGAGTGCACTTAAATCATGGTTTCCCTGTAAAAGAGAGATGTGTTCAACTCAGATCTGCACATTTTAATGCCATATTTCTTCTTTTTACTCTCCCCGCAAGATAAATTTACTTACTCCACAAAAATGTTTTGCTGAAAAGAATAATTCATCCTTCAGTGTCCATCTAATGTACCTTGTGAGTAATGTGAAATGATGCAAAAATTACAATGCACCGGCCATGTCTGGAATGCTTAGATGCCTCCGAGTTAGAGGTTATGCACACACGGTATTGAAATTAGATTTAACAACTATCATCTTTTACTATGTTGCTTTGATGATTTTTTTTTTCTTTTATTGCTTTGATCAGATGCCTCCTGAATACATTGCTTGCTTGCAAACCTCAGGATCTGCTGCTCAGCCAACAGCCAGGTTGCCAATAGCTGCGTGTTGTGTTTTTTTTTTTTTTCTTAAGTGAGAATATTTGTAGCCACAATTTGCTCGAGCAGGCAAAATTCACATCTTTTGATTTGTGTCCTGCAGGCCTAAAATCTGCTTTCTCCTCCCCGTGGTGTGACTCTGCCTGGTTTCAAGGAGCTGTGAGCAGGGGGTGGGGGTGGCTGGGAAACAAGGGTGAGCTGATGCTTCTGCATCACATCGAAGGGGTCCTTGGAGGAGCTGAAAGTTTGGGTTGGTGACACCACATTGGCATCAGCTATGGGAATGGCATCCCCTTTGCACCCATTTTTGTTCCGCTGAGCCCCCAGAGTTGCTTGCAAAGTTGGTACCCTGATACCCTCAGTATGAGCTGTGTGGGCCAAGGGCTCCTGTCACAGCACAAGACACAGCAGCTCACTCTTACCCAGATTCCCAGTCCAGACCCTCCAGATGCACATGCACACACGAGCAGAGCCAACCCTGCAACGTGACCTTTATTTAAAGGACGCAACCACAGCGTTGAATCAATGTGCTCTGCATCGGAGCTGCATTGCAGTGTCAGCACTGGGACGCATCCAGCTGCAGCTCTTCCCCAGTCCCTCGCCACCTCCTGATCCTCAGGGACCGCTGCCTGCAGAGCGGGTGGGCTTGACATGATCAAGCACCCATAGGGCTGGTGGATTTGCTGAAGACACCAACGCTGTGAACTCAGCGTGGAGTTTGAAGAAGGGAAAAGATGCATTTAGTAAGCACTGCCAGTTTTTTTTCGCTTTGTGTATCCGTAGCATGGTGCAGACATTAACTAATTGGTCCCCCAAGGCTCCTGCAGCATCGACATGGAAAGGAGCAGCCCTCGCTCGCCAACGCCTGGTCCCAGGGGGGGCCAAAAGCCCCATCCCTGCAGAGATCCCAGGGCCCCTCACCCTCCCAGCAGGGCTGGAACTCACACAGAGCACCACAGGGATATTTATCACTTATGGGGTTTCCTTTGCATTGGTACCTGGGAGTCCCAGCAGGGCAATGATCCCATTATAGAAAGCCTGTAGGAAAACCACTCTTACAGATTGTTTGTAAGAGCACTATAAAAGTGTGACTACGGGAAGCAGCGACACGTATAGCACACGGCAGTTTAGCAACGTGAAATTTCTAATGGCATCTCTATCGGCTCGGTAGCAATTCCAAGGCTCTCGGAAAAGGCCTTTCTGAGCTCACTGCTCTGCAGAAAGAGTCCCCAGAGAGCTCGTAACAGGCTCCCCAGCTTGACCTGCTGAACTGAAATCTGCTGGCTTGTTATTAGGGCCTGAAGTGATTGCTGTGCCATCACCTGGGGGCTGAGAGCAGGACAAGCACTGGGTCGCGGATGTTGGCATCCATCGCTCAGTGTCTTTGGCCATCGTCACTACAGTCCCTTCCAGTGAATTCCAGTTCCATTCAAATGTCCTCTCAAAGAGCATAACTGTTCCAAAATGAGGTAGAAAAACCTTCAGCACATTAGCTAATAGCACATCAGAGGAAGTGCCTGGCTGCAACGGTAACCTCAGCAGGCATCTTTACATGGGAGGACGTAAACTGTGTCTGAATTATTTATTGAACCAAAGACATCAAATTGGACAATTAACCTTGAAAACTTAATTTAAGCACCATAAAAGAAACTTCTCCTGGAAAGAAAAAAAAAAAAAAAAGTGTCCTTAATAAAAGTCAGAAGAACTGGAGCAGGTTCTGCCATGGTCAGGAGCTGGGAATTCGTGCACATTTGTCCCTGCGGAGACATCAGCACTGGAAGTGATTTGGCAGCCAGGAGAGCAGGGCAGAGCATCCCCAGAGCCCTCTGCATGCTCAAAAGGTGCTGCATCTTCACTGCTGCTGCAGAGAGCTCACGGGCAGCCCTAAACCCGCAGTGGTTTCTGAGTGCCTCAGTTTCCCCAAGGAGATCATGGAATCACAGAATCATTGAGGTTGGACAAGACCTCTGAGATCCCCAAGTCCAACCCCAGCCCACTCCACCGTGCCCACTGACCACATCTCTCAGTGCCACATCTCCACAGTTCCTGAACATCTCCAGGGACGGTGAGCCCACCACTCCCTGGGCAGCCTGTGCCACTGCATCACTGCTCTGAGAAGAAGCTCTTCATGTTTCAGCCTGGAAGCACAAGGCAGCTTCTCCCCTCGCTTCACTCTTCTGTGGATGAGCTGCTGCTTAGTGCAGTGCCACACTGTGCTCTTCCGACACCGCTAAGTGATGGAAGCTGCAGACGGCTTCAGCAATTTATTCTGTTTAATTTCCTCCACAAAGGTGTTTTATCCTCACTAATAAAACGAGTGGAACTTGATCATTTCTAAAATATTGTCCCTTCTAAATCTTTATGGCTCAAAGTGGACTGAGATCATTAGAAGTTACTTTATGTGCAGCTCAATCAGCTCCAAAGGGCTATCTCAGTCACTCTGTGCTTGCTGAGAGCAGATCCCATTTCCCAGAGGCAAAAGGACAATACTTAATCACTTCCTCGCTTGTTAGGTGTTTTAACAAGTTGTATTAAGCTTCATCAGTTGGAGCTTTCATGCCAGATTAAAAATGATAGTTCACTTCTCCGTTATTATAGGACATCATTTGTTTTCTTTTATTTTGCTGGGCACTTGCATGCCACTGTAATTTCACATGAAAATATATGACTGATGTCACCCAGAAGTAATTAGGTTTTAAAAGCCTTGATTGCAATAGACACGAGCGTTACGGCTTTATGGTGCCAGTGCATTGCCATACATTTTATAGCTGTTGATTCTGCAAGTATTTCATAGATCTGTCAATAGGAATAAGTTAGCTGATGTTGACTGGAACTATTAATCAGAAGGAAAGAGAATACATATTCTTATTTCTGTGCTCAGACCGAATAACTCTCAATTCTCCATTTGTGTTAAAAGTCATGGTGAGAACCAAGAGAACTTCTGGTGTGGTGACTGAAGGGAAATAGAGAAGTACAGGGAGGGGAGCCCAGCCCTGCCCAAGGGGAGGTCTGATAGCCAGCCCAGCGCTGGATTGGGTTTTGGCTTTTAAAGAACATTTCTTCCATCCCACCCTTTCTTTTAACATCACCTTACTGCCAAGGCACTCCCTAACACCAGTGCATGCTCCCAGCCCATTGCCATCGCTGCCTCCTGGTTTCTCCAACCAGAAGACCAAACTCTGCACCAAAACCCAGTGCGTGAAAGCACAGGGATACTGCCAGCTGGTATAAAGCTCAGCCCTAAGAGCTTGGGGAAAAGCGGTTTGGCTGAACCTAAGAGTGCCTTGTGCATTGTCAACCAATACCAATAACCGAAAATCACAAAACCATGACATGCATCCTGCTGCTCTGTGTTAGGGTCATGGTGGGACCCAAGGACATCTAGAGACCAAGGATGTGGTGCTGGGCAGCTGCTGCTGGTCACCTCTTTGGGGCCAGGTGGAGCGCTGCTTGCCCTGCAAGCCAGCCCTGGGAAATGGATGTGCTGGGTACCATCCCAGTACATCAGATCCTCATTTCTCCTGGTTACAACAACCTTTTAATCAAATCCTGGGCGAGTGTCCCAGGTAGCAAGAGTGGGCTCTGCCCTGCCAAGAACACAGAGTCCGTTCCAGAGCTGGGAGACTTCTCCCATCCAGTTAAATCCAAAACACACCGAGCTGCTACAGCTGGAAAAAAAAAGACCAACTTTGAGCATTCATTCCCAAGGCGAAATTTTACCCACCAGGCAGAAGTCTGCAGTTCCAGGTACCAGCTTCTGTTCATTACAGAAAGTAGCAGACAGATGTCTGCTCGTCATTTAGTGAAAAGGGACTTTTCCTGCACCACTGCCTCCATGAAGGGAGTTCTGACGTCCCAGTAATTTGTAATAATTTGGTGGTCCCATGGGCTTCATCATGCAGAGAAGGTATCCCCTGGCTTTTCCAGCAGAAGTGCTGTGTCTGTCTTTTATCTGCTGATAGCCCCTGGAGAATCTTTCGCTTGATTCTTGATTAAAATCGGGGCAGGCTTATACTTCTCTTTTTCCTTCTTTTTTTTTTCCCAGAAGAAAATTCTAGACAGCAAACACAGGAAGAAAAAAAAGCTGGAATTGCCAGCAGATAAGTACAATTTCACTTGACCCCTGAGCTCTATCAGTCATTCTTAACAATGGGATGTATTCTTATCTCAGCACACCACTTAACACCCATTAATGCTGCGGGGAGTTAGCCCAGCTCTTTAAGATACCCACATAAGGATTTATTTAAAACACTGAGATGAGGGGGATGACTGCAGCTGCAGCCTGAAGAGCAGAACTGTTCTGGTCTGCACAGCTTTAACCCGTTGGATTAAGGATCTGTAATAACAAATATCACTTAGAGCAGATTTGCAGCTGGCTTCAGACGGCAAACTCCTCCAGTGCCCACTGGTACCAGACCCATTGCTGGGGGGTCAGCATCGCTGCACTAAGGCAAAGAAGTGGTGTTTCCAGCTCCTTGTTGAGCACTGGTTCACCCAGGGCTGTTGGCTGACAGGTACATTGGTTTAATTCGGTGTCACTCCAAAGTTTCTGTGATCAGGAGGCTTCAGAGGAAGGCTCTGGGATAGCTGAGAGGCACCCACAGATTTTTCAGCCGTTTATGAGTTTGTTTTGTCACTACCAGGCAGAATTTTGGTACTTCAGTGCAAGTTTGAAATGCTGACTTTAAGACAGAAACAACACTTCAACAAAACGATAAAATGGAGCAGTCTTCCCATAACCCTGGCTATGATTCCCACCACCATTTGGGCAGACTCTGCTGGGGGGAAGAGTGACATTCGTTGTGAAGCCACAGTGCCCCTTAGGAAGTGTTCCTGGACTGACAGCAGAATTTACTCATCCTTTAGTATTAGGGGAATGACCGAAGAGTTGGCTCATGCCACTGGGAGGGAAAAACAAGCAGTGAAAATAAAAGGAATCGTTTTCCATACTGATTCTGCAGGAGTAGGAGACGCTGAAAACTGCAGAAATGAGCTCATCTTTGCTCTGCCTGCATCGGTCCTCAGTGACTGTCACAGCCACTGGGCCCAGCCAAAATTTGGCATAACTGGTTTCCAGTCCTGCTCTGAACACTAACCCCCTTTATATTTCCACCCAGCCTTAAGTTTCTTGTGGATTTGGATTGAATGAAACATCTGACTTCAGAAAAGCGTATTTTCTTTCTAAAACACTTTCAGGACTGATCCATGACTGGTAGGAATAAAGTAATCTATGGAATGAAGCATGCTGAGAGTCTTGAGCAAACAAAAAGCAGCTGGTAAATCTCTAATGAAGAGCTGTATGTAATGCTAACATGCAACTCACTGCAAAGCATCCAGAAGGCTCAAATCCACCTCTGCTCCTAACTGTGTGACACCCGGGGATGCTCCGTGTGCATGGATGACAGAAGGGATGTGGTTGAGCCTTGGGGAGTCCATCAAGCTTTCCCTGCCTGCCCACCCTGGAACAAGAAGATTTGATGCTCGTCATTATTTTCTGAGATTTGGCTTCTCCTGCCCTGGTTTAAGGACAGGTTGTTCACAAGGGGATTTGGGTAAGAGAAAAAACTGATCACCCTTAGCAGATGTAATCATTGCCGGGTACACCCGGGCATTCTGAATGCAGGAGAGCTTAATAAAATCCCACACGTGCTTTAAAGAATCCCATTTTCCCCTTTACATTACTAACACTTTAAGATAATGGCGCATTGATGCCGTATTACAAAGCAATTCCCTTGGCTGGATCCATGACACAATCATTATTAATATCAAGTGAGTTTGCAATGATTTATGCTATCATGGTGATTTTGCATCTTGTTTATTACCTTCCAGAGATCACTTTGCTGTGGTTTTTAAGGTGGCACAGAAATTAGCAGGTGAACTGTGTCTTCTAAATCAATGCAGCTTTTTTCTGCCGGCTAATAAAGCTCTCTTTCACTTTGCAATGAGCAGATATTACTTAATGCTTAATTACTGTGGAGGGCCATGGACTACGCAGAGAGAGTCAACAGCATTAACAAAACTCTTGGAGTCCAAATAAATCAGGAGGCTCATGAAGGTGGGTGTGAAGGAATGAAATAGAGGGGCACGGTGTGGTGGGCGTGGGTGATGGGCTGACAGTTGGACTCGATGAACTTCGTGGTCTTTTCTAGCCTTTTGCTTTTCCAGTCATTCTATGACTGAGAGAATTGTACACGCCTCTGGCATCGCCTCGAGGGGGACGGGGGCTCACGGTGTGGATTCAGGTGGGCTGGTGGTGAACACCCCACAGCTTGGGGGCAGAGCAGAGGGACAGGTTGGGTGCCTCAGGTCCAACAGCTGCTTTTGGCCAGCAGAGCTGCTGCCAGCCCCAGCACCCTTTTGCATATCGCGCTTTGCAGCGATGCTTAACCAAGGCTGAATTACAGCAGAAGCTTTGAGGGTGATTTACCAAAACATGCTGAACTCACAGAAATCCAGCAGTGGCAATAAATACTCAGTGTAATCTTAAAAGCAGGATGCTTAAACATGACCAATACTCAACAAAGAGCGTGCTCTAACTCTTGTCTGACGCCTGTGTTACCTCCACTTCTGAGCAGGTTTATTCTCCTTTCCCAGAGGATTTGCATGTAAAATAGATCATTTCAGTGTTACTTCATAATACATTCTTATAATTGATACATTGTGTAAATAAAACGAAGCATTAATAAAAATGCCTGGTGTCTACCTCCGGCTTTAATTTTAATATTTACAGGGAGACAAAAAAAAAAAAAGGAAAACAAACCTCTTGGAATTGATGCTAACAAATTTCCCAAACAAGGCACTAAGGTAATGTTAGCGCTCCAGGAGAAGGTGGCCACATGGCCGATAAATCGTCCTCCTTGAGCCAACTCGTTATTGTCTATAACGCTCATAAAACACTGCTCACAGAAGACCCTTGCTGATGAAATAAACCATCAATCTCCACTGCATTACTATTCATTTTCCATGTGTGCTGAGAGCAAATGTCATTCAAGGCATTACAGTTCTCTCAAACTATATTAAAATACATAGTCTGATGTTATATCTTTTCGAGCCTCTCTGTTCATAAATTGTCGCTGCTGATTGGAACATAAAACATATTTTATAACGCCATAAAGCCCCAGAAGATACAAGATCACTCATGTTTGTCTTTATGGCTCAATGTGTAGGACTTCGAGAAGCAAAAGCATTGTGTATTTCATAACACAAATGGCCAGGGCCCTGCAGAGAGGAAGTCTCAGACATTTCCATAAAGCATGATCACCGTATTCCTTGATGGCTGAAACATCGCTGTGCACAGAACCCTGAACCCTTAACTTACAGACTGTAAACGGACGAGTTTTCCTAATAAATCAGCTTTGTTTAGGAGCAGAGTTACCCTATCCAGTGCTTGGCTGTAAAAGTTATCTCCAGGTGTCAGTGTAATGATGACTTTTTTTCCCTCCTCCGTTTTTCTTTTCTTCCTGATGTGGATAAGAAAATTTCCTTATCTTAGGGATAAGTCCCCTGAGAAATAGGTGAGATGTTTTGATGCATTAAGAAATTAGATCAGTGGCTTTGTGGCTCCATCAGACTGAACATTTCTGGGTCCTCTTTGGGGTGCTGTGCCTGTCACCTACCAACACATTGAGCTGCTTCCAAGGAACCTTCTGTCACCAGGTCAACGATCTTGGTCCCACTCTGCCCTTATCTACACCAACGCTTCAGTGCAGAGGAGCTTTTCTACACTTCTCACCATGTTGAGATGCTCCAGTACTGCCCTGTGCTGTCCGGTTCACAAATCAATCAGTGCTGCACTTTCCAATAACCAAAGGCCCTGTGGTTGGACCACTTGGCTGTTGGCCACCTAGGGTTTCCCTTCAGTATTTCAAACAGTTAAATCTCACCTGCATCTTCCTACACCGTCTCTGTGCCAGTGAGACTTCCCACACATGTTTGCATGGGATCAACTCCTGCTGCGCTCCGGTTCAGGTATCATGTCATTGTCATTCAGGGCCACCAGCATCTGATGCGATGCAGTGCTCCTAATGACAGCACTTAGTATTCACAGGGGCATTGCATGTGCTTCCCACAGACTTTCTGCTCGTGTTTAGCTTTAATTATTGGACATTGAGACTAATATGTTACTGGAAGTAGCTCCCGCTATATTTAGCATGGTGATTTTATATTTTGTTCTTCCCTGGCTTTCAGATGAAGGCAAAAGCCAGGGAAATTGGAAATCTATAAGGCTTCTAGCTTGGCTAACCATCATAGGAACCTGAAGTCTGCTCCAGTGCCCAGGGAAACCCAAGAGGACTCTGAAGGAAGAAGGGCGCTGTGTCACGAGGGGAGGTGTTCACCCCCAGAGCATGCAAGGGATTGCATACAGCGTGGGAAGAACAGGAAGGCCAACAAAAGCAGGGATGGAGGCCCAGGTGGATGACTGTGTCCATCAGAGAGATAAACCAAAGCTCCCAAGTTCTCTACAGAGACACTGATAGGAGAGCAGGGACATGAACTGCTCCTGCTCTTGGGAAAGCCTCTTCGGGTCCTCAGAATCTACCTTCATCTCAAATGCACGTGGTGCTTTACGTGGGCCATATTTCCCTGAGCATCCTCAGAGCCTGAGACCCAGCAAGCTCTGGCAAATGCCTTCATCCCAAGTGCTGCCTGGCTAATGCCTCAGTATTTGTGTGGTTTCCTCTCTGCAGAAAGCCTTGCAGTATTTCCATCCATTTAAAGGTCTATAAGAGGTCTCATCAAAGCCAGGTATAGTTTATATTGCAGATGGCTGCTGACATGATATAATCCACGCTAACAGGCAGGCTGTTAAAGGTCAGAGTCTCACTTCACTTCTATTAGCTTTGATGTTGAGAAGATGCTGAATTCTCTCTGCGTCTTTTTATTTTAGAGGGAGAAAAGACACTATTTACTGTCAGGCTCTTCATCAACATAATTGGTGGCTTCTCTGGAATCGCCCCTTTGCTCTAAAAAGCGCTGTAAATCAGCTGTAGGAAGCCTGGTCTTTGAAAAATCCTCGAGCGGAAGAGGAACATGAGCCACAGTCTGCAGGATCGCATCCATGTCTGTGCCAGATGTGTGCAGCAGGCAGGCACATCTGAAGCCTTTCTCATTCTCCATCCCTGTGCCGGCAAAGCTGGAGGTGACAGGAATGGCAATTATCAGATACAAGCATGCCAACGCCCTGGCTGCGCTGGGGAGAGCCCTAGAAGATGCTGGAGCTCCAGGCCCAGGCGGGATATTTGACTCTATTTGTTGCTTTCTTCCATAGCAGCTGCTCCCAGCATCTGTGTGCCAGGTTGCACACATGGCAGCCACCAGGTAACTGGGGCTGCTCCAAAGCCTTGGAGATGCCCAGGGGAGCAGGGATCAGCCCAGCCTGGCTGGGTGATGCACACTGGTAAATATTGCTGGGAGCAGCCCAAGGAAAGTGAAGCATGGGATGTCAGGGCTTGCATCCCCGATGCCCACACTGGAATGCATCTTGCCCGTCTCTCCGTCCTCACTGCATCCTGCTCAGCAGAACAGGAGAGGCAGCACAAAACCTCTTCTGTTCCCATCAGCTTAACACGTCCCTTAGACCTCGGCCAAGCAACCTACCCACAGGGCTCCAGCACACCATCGCCAGACCTGGGCTCTTTGATCACAGCAATATTAAAGCTTTGCCTGAAGATGGCACTAAAGAATGGCTGGGACGAGCGGGCGGCCAGCCCCAGCACGGCTGCACTTGCAGCGCGATTAATACAGCATCTCACAGCCAATAATCACAGCTCACATTGCCCATAAAATACATGGCTGCTCGCATCATGGCTGGGGATGTCTGGGGAGGGGACAGCAGAGGTCACCGTGTGCCTGGCACATGCTCCTGGGGGAGGGCTGACCCTCCTGTCCTGCAAAACTGGGACTCACTGGGGTGAAACTGGCCTTGTGCTTTCAGTGCATATGTGTTTCATCCCAGTTTTGGTGAAACTCTAGCAGCAGTTCTATTCTGTCCCTGTAAATGTCAGTGCATGGCTTACAGGACTTGGTTAAAGCACTGAACCAGCCATAAACATTGCTGTGTTGGGACAGCACTGTGGGATAGTTATTTCCACTCTTCTACTTTTCCATCCTATTTGCAACTCCCTTTAAAAAAATAAAACACAACAGAAAGAAGCATTCAGAGTGTCCCGGCTCCACACACACATTGTGTCTCCCACCTGCAGCACAGACCCACAAACCACAGCTCATGACAGCAAACCACAAATCACACCTCCGCATCACCCTGAAGCCCAAAAAGCCAAAATCCCAGGGCATCCATGCTTGCATTCCTAAAGCCACCTGGGCAGAAGCATCTTAAAAGCCCTTTCCTGTGGGTCTGCAGTGGGCTCCATGGGCAGCTCAGGCAGAATTCCCAATCCCTGCCTGCTGGGTGCAGGCGAAGGCAGCACGCCTGGGCATGGGCGAGAGCAACTCGATGTTATCACACGCCATCGGGGCAGGAATCTGCACCATGGTGCCATGTTGCAGCCTGAGCCTTTGTTTCCAGACCAGGGCAGATAAAGAGTTGGTGAGGGTTTAAGGCTGGGGGAAGAGGATTCTGGTTTGAATCAGCAATGGGAGGAGATGCCCTGAGCCCCAACATCCCTGCACTGCAGTGAAGGAGTTGAGAAGAGTGAGGAGGTACAATATCTTCCCACAGACAAATAGGGAGTCTTTCCCCTTCCTCTCACGGCTGCATGGCACTTGTGCCATGCCTTCCTCTCCAAACCACTCTGGGCTTCTTCCTATGCCAGCACATTCCCAAGAAGAGGATGAAATTGCTCCAGAGCCTTTTACACAGCATAGAACTGGAAACCATGCACAGAGCACAGCATTAGCAACTTCAGCTCCCGACAGATAGAGAAGGGTTCTGTCCTCTCTGGCTGTAGCTTTACAGCCCTCTGCCCTTCTTTATGGGGCCTTCTGTGGGAATCAGGAATTTCTGATGCATTGTAAGAAAAAAGGCAGTTTTACGACAAGAGTAATTGACCCTGATAGGGCTTAGCGTCGCCTCAAGCCCATGCACAGGGTCTGTCCCATGGAAAGCGCATGTAAGGTATAGCAGAGTGCTTCCCACAGAGGATAAGATATGAAAGGAGAGGATCAGCTGTGATGCCAGAGATCCACGCAGCAGCACAGGGATTTTTCTGGGAGCTGAGCACAGCGTTCAGTGCTCCCAGCAGAGTTCAAGGTCCCCCCATGGGATCAGGATCAGACGATGTTGTCCCACACAACCACAAACCACACATGGCCCAACGTGTGCTTCGGTGTGGTGCCTCATCCTCCTGATCTGACCCACGGCCGAGTTATAAAGTTCACAACGAGCCGCTCTGGAGTTCAGCTTCATGGCTTTCTGGAGCCATTTCTACAAGAGTTGTGACCATCGCAGCGTGCACCGGGGCTGAATTCCAGCCTTTCCCTAAATCATGTCATCTGCCTGAGCATCCTTCACCAGCTTCCTAACATTTCCC
The DNA here is from genome assembly GCF_002078875.1 of Numida meleagris. NCBI lineage: Eukaryota > Metazoa > Chordata > Aves > Galliformes > Numididae > Numida > Numida meleagris. The sequence goes on along the minus strand of NC_034427.1, from coordinate 7,849,623 downwards.
ATCCATCTTGGCCATTGGGAACCCTTTGGATCTCCCTTTTGTTTACAATGAGTAATGGGCAGGAGTTAACAGAGGTTCCAGAGGGAAAGGTCAGCGCAGTTCACGCGGCATTAGGAAGACGCTCTCAGACCCGCTTTGATCTGCGGGGGATTGCAGCGGTCAATAAGGCAGCCCCGGAGCAGCGGCATCACCCCAGAGCCACTCCGAGCTCCTTGGCGGTGGCCCCGTTCGTGCGAGCAGCGGGTTTATGGGCGGTGGGGCCGTGAGTCACCGGCCCCGTAACTGGCGGTGCCATGCACGGCCCCGGGCGGCCGCAGCCTCCTGGTGCCTGTAATTGCTGACTGTTTGCTTCTGCCACGTCCATGGCAATACAGTAAAAGTTTACAAAGGGCTAGAGCTTAATTGTGAGCTTGTGAAAACACCGGGCTCCCCCTTCTCTGCGGTTCAAAGTCTGAAGTGTGCCCTGCCGATTTACGCGTTTATTTATTTTACTGCTGCGCCGTGGACGGGAGCCATTTCACAGAGGTCATCGTTCCAAGAAAATGGGGTGAAAGCCCCTAAGCCAGAGGGTGTGGATGGGACTTTTGCTTTTGAACCTTCAGAGGCGTTGGGTTGGCGCAGCCTCCCCGGGCAGGAACGACTCACAGGGCAGCTCCACTGCTGCAGCTGCACATCAGGGCTGCGGGGCTGCTTCTGGACCCAGACATTAAAAGCTATTTCCATCTCCCTGAGATAGAAAGCCTGCAGCCTGAAGTCACAATATGGATTTTTTGGTGAATTCTATGAACTTCAGAGTAATGTTGAGCGTGGGTGTTCCTTTCATACTCCTGATGATCTTTTTCTCATTTATCCTCAAAGCAAAACCAGGTGAATCTGAAAAGATGCTATAATTATAACACAGGTGCTTCTTTACAACTGTTGCAGAGAAGCTGCACGGGTTCACCCAGCAGGAGCAGACCTGGCCCCTTTCATTGAAACTCCAGTGCTACGGTTAAGACTTTGCCCCCAGCATGTGCACTGGGATTGCAATGGAAAACCCCCTACCACTTCCTCTTCCTCCCTCTCTCTGCGTGTCCCTGCCTTTCCCTCCACACTTACCTTTTCTCTGTTCCCCTGCCCACACACAAACACTCAGCCCCAATCTTCAGCTTCAGGTGCCTTCACTGCCCCAGGTTCATAGCATCACAGCATCAGTAAGGTTGGAAAAGACCTTTAAGATCATTAAGTCCAGCAGTTGACTCATCACCACCATGCCCACTAAACCATGTCTCTAAGTTCCTTCTCTACACCTCTCCTCTCCCACCCACCATGCTGGAGGAGCATCTCCTTCTCTGTTTTCTCTAACTCCCAGCTCAGCTCTTGCATCTAACAGCAGGATGCATTTAGAAGATGGTTATTACCAAATAAGCCTTCCAAATGAATTTGTTCAGTATTGTGTGTGTCTCCCGCAGGCTCCCCAGCAGGTTTCCAGACTAGGGTTGGAGGAGGGAAATCAAAAGGAACCAGATGCTCCAGGGATTGATTATTCCTGCATGATCCTAAGGATAAATAAAGTGTTTGGAAAGTTTTTAAAACACTTTAAGATGCTGGAATCCCATTTATAAAAAGCAGAGGAGAAAAGCGGAGGGGTTCAGGCATCTCAGCTGCAAGGGAATGGTGTCAAGCTGGGTTTCCATGGAGAAGAATGTCTGGTGATTCCCACCACCCGTAAGATATCAATGGGTGCCTCCAATGATTTGTTTTAGGGACTAACCCAAGGCAGGAGCAAATAGAAGCTCTTGCATTTCCTATAGAGTCCCATCCAAAGGACAGCCTCCATCTGCCCAGTGCTCCATGGGACTGTGCAGAAACACCCTCAACAGAGGCTTCCCCTGGAGCCAGCACACAGCCCCAACCTCTCCCCAGGGTGCACTGCCCGACCCAAGGACGTGGGGCTGCTGAAGGAGATAAACACTGGAAAGGTTCATGGGCCAGGGAGGCTGGTGTGTATGTGGTCATGAGACTAATCTAGTAGTGAAAATACAGTAAGGTGACAAGGTAAATATTTCAAGTAGTGTTTCCATTAACTTCAAATTCCCTCTTCAGATTTCCATTGTTGGTTTTTTTTTTTTCCCCTCTTGTACTCAAAATAATTGTTGCCTTTCAGAGAGTTTTCAGTTCTTATCTCAATTCAAAATGTTAAACTCCTTGAGTCAACTGATTCTAATATTTTCGAGTGTTGTTCCAGTGATTTATCAGAGCAATAAGAGCTGCAATGGGGTGTTATTTGTAAAAGTTTGTTTGAAGCACTTAAAGGAAAAAGCCATTTCTGAAAACATGAATGAGATTATTTGTTGAAAAAAATGCATGCATGGTAAAGGAGCTGGAGTGAAAGAGTGTCATTTTTTCTGAAGGAGTTTGACATTAAAAAGCTCTGAAATGAACAACCTTACTGCCCCAAAATAGTATTCCTGCAAATCTTCCCGTGCTATTAACAAGCGTTACCGTTTCTATGATATATGTTAAGTTGTTCCTGCCCTCAGCACCTTCATTTATATGAACCCTTTTATTGTGCCGTCACTTAATGATATATTTTCAATTAAAAATTGAAATATTTAATGCGCTCACATTAAAAATACATATTTAAATAATCCGTGTCTGTCAGAGAAATGATCTTAATGAGAAGAGGTTCTGTATTCACTCATGTCTCTCCTCCTGCCTTCTTCGTGCAGGTTTATAATGCCTTTATGCTTCCTCACCCTCCTTTGCAGAAGCTCCTTTTCCCTGTTGTATTAATGCAGGTATAACTGCCAGGAAGGAGATGTTTCTGTTATTTGTTTATAGGGTGCCTACCATGTTTACAGCCCAGGACCAGAGGTTCTCCCATGGCACAGCTCAGAGGAGCAGGGGTTATTTTTAATGCAGAACTCCTATATGGTTTTATAGGAGAGATCTTTCTGATGTGCAGTATTTGTCTTTCATACCAATGACAGCTCTTATGCCATTGCCCCAAGTCGTGCAGTGAGTGTTGGTTTTATTTTTCCTTTCCATTACTCCCGGAGCTGTCGTGCAGTTCCCTCACAAGACGTTGCAGAACTGGTTCTATTTTCCAAAACACACTGTGATGTGCAATGAGAAGCGCCTGCCCTGCTCAGAGCGGTGTTTGTCCTGCCAACCAGAGGCACAGCTCCACACCTAACAGAGGGCAGGGCAAGGCTCTGCTCAGATGCTTCTGCTCCATGGCTGCACACAGGGCTGTGCATCCTGCAGGTACTTACCCCACTGCACCTTGCAGCCTGCGCCTATTTGTGTGCTTAAGGCTTAACAAAATGAAGTGTTGAATCACATGCTTAACGACAGCTTTGGGGGGGATTTCTGGCTCCTTGGCTGTCTGGGATAAGCTGCATATTTAGGACCTGCTGCTATTATGTCCCAGTGCAGCACAGAGCACTGCAGTGCCCAGCCCTGGGCTGAGAGCCGCTGCTCCCTATGTCTGTATTTTTCTTTACCCAGGCTGATCCAATCTGGGAATAAAAACAGAGGGAAACAGATGGCCCATTGTGAGCACTGCTCCTGCCCTGTGCTCCGGCACAGGCTCCAGAGAGCCCGGCGCTGGGGCCAGCTATTGCTGCTGATTTTCCATGTGTTAAATGCATGCACTAAGAGGAAGCCAGAGCAGGACAGCACCTCAGCAACCTCTGCATCAGGGTGGTTTTCCTGATAGTACTGATGAAATTTTTGGGGAAAATGATCCCCGGGGCTCCTGGAGCCAGGTATCTTTTTGTTGGCAGTGTTAATTGCTGAGTGACGCTCTGACAGTACGAAAATTCTGAGTGTGATGCGTTATTCAGCATGGTGTATTAATGGGTATGATATATAACTTGGCATCCCTGGGTTCTATCTAGCACTGAAAAAGGAAATTTTCACCCTTGCAAAAATCAAGAAATTTCTATCCTCCTTCCATAATTTTTATTGTTCCATGTAATAATTTATCGATACGACAGAAGCTTTGGTATCCAACTCCACCTCTACCGAAACCAGGGCAGAGAAGGTTCTGTTTCAGCTGGGTGGGGTGCGGGATGGCTCCCAAGGAGCACCAGGCGCATGCAGCTGGCAGGGCCTTGCCCCGCTCCCATTCCCCAGGCTTTCTGCCTGCCTTAGAAGTGAAAGCAGAAGGCTGACCCCAGGCATGATGAATTCCTGCTGAGCTTTTTCCCATTAACTTCAGTAAGGGCTTAAGCCAGTGGTTTTCAGAAGCTGGGTGGCTGGTGGGGATTTTTGATGGAGGCAGGGGAGAGAAGACAGGGTGTTAACATGTTTTTCTGATTAATTATAGTGTTCTCAAGAGTAAGTGAATAATAGTACTGGTCAGAGCCAGGCATCACACGGGTCTCAGCCTTGCAGGGTAAATGGTGTCTGAATTGTGAGTAATGTTGACCTGGCAGAGGCCAGATAAGATACGGATTTTTCACATCCAGCACTGGACAGAATCCCACCTATTGATAACTAAATGCACCAAAATATAGCTAAGTTCAGCACAGAAACCCCCCTCACCCTCTGAAACAGCACTCAGCAGTGCCAAGCAGCAGAAGGGCACAATTTAGGCTCCAGCAACTGAGAAGCATTGGTTCTGATTGAAAATCACAGTGTAGAGGGAACGATGGTACTGCTGCTATCCCTTGGTGGCTCTACCATGTGCCATACCAGCACCCACATTTACCAATTTCAAAGCCATCTTACCATCCTCTGTTGTAGCTGCCCTAAACTACTAAAAATTCTCCTTTTTCCCCTCAAAAGATAATCATCTGCCCAATGTCATCTCTGCTTGTTCTTTTGCATCTTGAAAACACAGTGATACCCTCTTGCTCTGAAGGTCCTCAGCAGGAATGTAATACAGTGAATAATTTGCCTTTCTCACTTATATTCTGGTCCATTCAAAGCTTTTAATTTTACTCCTAAATTGATCCATTTTTTTTCTACCATTGTCCTCCTCAGATGCTTCTCAATGGAAAATATTCAAAATTTCCTATTAATGATCTCTGTTTTGGAGAAGGGTTGACTTTTGGACACTGGTTTTAAAAAAAATATTCTGAATACTTCAGCTTTGCTTCAGAATATAAATGCCATCCTCCAGCCAAGTATGTAAATGAAGGGTAATCTTTTTCTTATTCCAGGTTTTCTCACCTATTTGAAGAAAAATTATAGATATCACAGCATACTCTTGAATCTCTGGTGTCTTTGGCAAGATTAAAAGATGGAAACATTGGTTTGTCAGTTCTGATGGCAACAGCAGATATGCTAGAAAATAAGTCATGTTTAATTACCACTTGAATTAATCTGTTAAAATTGATGCAAACTTATTTGGTCTGATTTTACAAGAGGTCGATATTTGTCCTAAGGAGCAACGTGATGGAGCTGGAGTGGGGTAGGACCAGGTGGTCTTTAAGGGTCCCTTCCAACTCAAATGATTCAGAGTCTCTAATTCTATTCTAACCTTAAATATCTCAGTAAATCACATCATCTAACAAGACGCCACAGTGGGACGTTTCTTATGGAAGCACAAAACTGACCCAAAAGATCCCGCAGTCACGGAGCTGAGCTCTGCAGACGCCGCGGTGCTGCTGAGCGTTGCATCCCTATCCATCCCTCACCCAGCTGCCTGAGAGCACAGAGTTACAGCAGCTTCCCTGCTGCATTAACAGCTTTAGCTGCTTGGTGTTGGATGAGTGGGGCAGGTCACATCTCTCCATTTTGTTGGAGACATTGCAAAGTTGGGAAGGCTGTGTCTATTAAATATGAAATATTATCTCCTGCAAACATGGCTTAGAAGATTCTTTAAAAAATGCAGAGGCTTTCCAGCACAGGATAGCAGCGATACGTGGACCCACATCAAATGCTTCTTTTATGAATCACCAAATAGAGGCTGCCTTGCTTATGAGCATGTGTAAATTGGGACTCATGACTTAAAGCAGCATTTGACCTCCTCGAATTCCCCGCTGCATGCATCCTGGCATGCCTCATTGAAGATGCCCGTGTTCTGCGCTTTTCCTTGTCACTGAGAGATATGGCATACAGACAGAACGATCATATTGGCCTCTAAAGGAAAATATTTAACCCAGAGATGTCAATGGAATATAGAAATGATGGTTAAAATCCCAGAAGCCTGCCTTGTTTTTGTCTTTCTCCTTTCATCTAGCACTATGGGTCATGCCATCACTTATATGCTTCAGCCCAAACAGGCAATTGCTGAGTTAAGAACCTGGAGTTCAAAGTGAACCATAAACCTTAGTCTATAAGATAAATCATACAAATTACTTTACAGAAATAAATAGAACATTTGGGAGAGAGGTTATCTTCTTGCCTTCAGTTTACATCTCTAATGACTGTAAGTTCACAAATGCATTCTGTCAAGAATATAAACATTGCTTTTATTATACCAAAGACAGATACTTATGATGAACTTTTACAGTACAACCAGCTAGCTTAGAGGAAAACCCTGGAATTCGGGCAAGAATGCAGAAACTCTCTAAAGATTATTATTAAATCTGTGGACACCTTTTTAAGTGCAATGCATGCTATTGGGAAACCTCACCACTGGGGTTCAACTGCACAAATTAGTGTTGGAAATGGGCGGACAGGGCTGAGCTTTGCTGAATTTTTCTTGTGCTGCCATGCAGAAATAGTGTTTCCACACAGACGCAGTCATGTGGGATTTTTTTAAAACTCAACTTTGCTGCAGCTCTCGATGAAGATATTATTTTAATCTTGCACAGGGCTGAAGTCCTCACTTCCCTGCCCCCTCTGCCACTCATTCCCTTTTTCTGTGGCATGTTATAATCAGAGGGGAATAAGTGATTCGATTAATATAAAGGCTTTTGTTGAAACTGGACGTTAGTAAGGTCAGTGAGATACAGGACCAAGTCCAAAAGGTGCTTGATCCCAGGATCCCAGCACGAAAACGAGTTTCAGTTCCTTCCTATCAGGTTAGATATCAGGGAAAGGCTCTGTCTCAGTGGGCGGTGGGCATGGAGCAGCTGTCCAGGGCAGTGGGCACAGCCCTGAGCTGCTGGAGTTCAGGGAGCGTTGGGACATATCTCTCAGACACTGGGTTTGGGTTTGGGTAATCCCATGTGGAGCCAGGAGTTGGATTCCATGACCACTGTGGGTCCCTTCCAATTTGGGATATTCTGTGATTCTGTGATTCTTTATTGGAACTGTCTCGTCCTGCTTTGCCCAGACAGTGCCTTAGTGCATGATGGTCACCAAAGAATCAAATCCTTTTGTCATTGCTCTTTGAAAGGCTTCACTGGGGGAGCAGGGGTAGGGTCTGGGTGGCTGAGGCTCTCTGCAGTCTGGGCTGGAAGAGCCAGAAAATGCTGGTGGTGTTTCAAGAAGCCGTGACACTGAGAGCTTCCACTACCAGATGGACTCAGGGTGCTGCTGGTAAAAGGAGTGATGAGATCTGGGTCTGAAAGGATAAGGAGAAAACCCTGCCAGGCCCCAGAGGCCTCTCTAGGAGCAGACAAGCAGGGTTTGGGCTCTGCTCCATCTCCTCCCCTTCTTCCTTCCAACACAACTCCCTCTGAGCCAAAGCTAAGGTTAATTAGCAAAGCAAATGTGGGCACGTTTCCATTCTTGGTGCCTGGGCTGCTTTACATACACCCATGGGTATTTCTCAGTCAGATCTGCACCTCTCAGGAGCCCTCTTCTCTCCCTGTGGTTTGGAGCAGGCTTTCACCAAAAGCATCATGCAATGCGTATCGCTGGGCGACATGTGTTCTGTGATTGCAACAGTCATGAATAAGGTATGAGAAATTGGACATGATATTGTATTTCCTGCTCATGCATCTGTTGGATAAGCTTTTTGGAGCCCACCGCGTCAGCCGTGGGATTGTTTCTTTCCTACGTCATGGCAGTGTCTGCTGGTTGGGCTATGTTACGTCTGGTGATGGAATGAGGCAAAAAAAAAGGGGCACATTGAAGGCAGGAGCATTTAAGCCTGGACACTTCTGTGAGCACATGTGTGACACATTCATGGGCTGATTTGTTGGAGGCAGGGATGCAAAACCCATGCCCCCAGCCATGATGAACAAATCAAAGGGTAGAACAGAGAAGGAATTCCACAGCACGAGCAGATCTTGCCCAAATGTTGCTGTCATGTCACTTCCCTTCCTGGCAGTGGGGAAATCTGCCATACAGCCCAGATTGCTGTGGGGTCGCATCCCCAGTGAGTCCCCAGGCTCCCAGCATGGGCTGTGCACGGGTTTGGTGAGGACATCCTCTGTGCAAACATGAGCAAACTCATCACAGGTCAGGAGGGCTGAAGGCTTCTCACTCTGATACAGAATGGGCACAGGTGGGTTTTGGAGCAGGGATGCAAAAGGGCACTCCTTCCCAGATGGAGGGATGACTCTGCCCTGCCTCTCAGTGATGCAGCAGAGGTGTTGTGATAAACTGATTGTATCTGCAGCTCAAGTGGATATGGGTTTCTGGAGAAAGTCCAGTGATTTTCTGCTCCATTTGACATCTCTCACACAGACAACATCCTTTCTTCCAAAGAGAAGTGATATTTTTCTTCTCTTCCCTTTTTTTTTCCCAGAGAGACTCAAGAGATGGGATAGGAAATAATACAAAGAAACAAAAAAAGCCAATAAAAATTATTTTTGTCTTGAATGGAGAGAAAATTCTGAGGAAAAAAAAAAAGTGATTTAATGGGAAAACTGCGTGAAAAAAAAAAAAAGATGATATTTCATTTCATCAGAGACATTTTGCAGAACCACCTGTGACTTCCAGCAGCCTGGCTCCTGTGCCACCTGCTCTGAACATCGGCGTGCAGGCACAGCAGGGTTCAGTCCTCATCTCCATCCCCAAGATCACCCTTTGTGGACAACTTTCCTGGAAAGAAGTCTTAACCTTATATTAATACTTGGCTGGGATTAATATTTCAATGTAAGCAGCGTCTTGACCACTCCACTGGAAGCATCAGTAAATACTGTGCACTTTAGATGCAGGATCACGCTGCATCTCTCGCCCATGGGTCAGCAATCCCTGATCCTCAGGCACATCCCAGGCACGTTTCCTTGCAGCTCCTTCTTCCTGTTGCACAAAAGCCATCCTCTCAAGGGTTCTTTCCAGAGTGATGCATTCATTATGGCTTGCACTAAAATTAGTGCATCCTAATATGAGCTTTGCCATAATCATGTAAGAATGAGGTACCCACATTAACACAGTGAAAGCTTCTTGAAGCCATTTCCATGCACAGGTATACCAGGATTAGACCAGTCATAATAAACAGCGATTAGGCATGAAATTGAACTAAGGGAACTGTTTTAAGACAATGGTTTACACATGAAGTAGTACCCGAAAATATCTCCCAAGCACGTTACCTGAATGATAAACGAAAACAGAGCCTCAAGTAATAATAACAATGTAAAACAATTTGTGAAGCCTTTTCTAAGCAGCACCCTGGTTAGATTCCAAAGAAAATATATGCAAAAAATATTCAAAATCCCATGCGGTACATTGACTTTGGCCAGCTCCCAGCTCCTGGGTATAAAGCTTTCTCCCAGTGTTTTGCAAGTAAAACAAGTTCTTTGAATGAGGGCCTGAACCTGCAGGCTGCTGAGCACTTCCTCACTGATACCAGTGTCTGTGTGACACGGTTTAGTGGGCACAGTGGCGAGGGGCTGACCATTGGACTTGATGATCTTAGCGATCTTTTCCAACCTTAATGATCCTATGATTATTTATCTATGGTTAGTAGGACAGACTAATGCAGAGCTCTTACACAGGCCAACAAACATTTATCCGATAATGAAACCCGTCGTGGCAAACACACAAAAATGCAACTTTCAGCATCCAGCCCTTTGCTGTGCAATGCCTTTGTGTTGCTTTATTTTATTTTAACGAAAAGTAGCAGACCTTCAGACACTTCAGCCCCTGCTGGAAACTGCTCCAGCAGCGAACCCGCTCTCCCCAAGGCTGGTGGGAGCAGCCACTGCCTGGGAGCTGCTGCTGGAAGTGCTCTTTTGCCTCTGAGCATGGAGCAGGATTGGGCTCTGAGCTCTTAATCCCCGTGGTAAGGAGTGGAGCGCTGCACACAAGATGCAGCAACAAAACAGATTTAGTTCAAGGTTAGTCTCAAGAACCCTTATCTGATCACTGACAGTAATTTATCACGCAGAACCCATCATTAGTGTCAAGCTGTTTTATTACCCACTAACTTAACACTGTTTTACCAAGAGTCAAGTGTGATGTCACTCATGTTAAAGTAATTTACAGCTAATAGATATGAGGTAGGAGTCGATGCTGAGTTCCTTTCATACTCGGAGTGAGCTACTTTCATTTTGCCCAGTAAGCAAATGAGAGCAGAAAGGTAATAACAATTGGGAACCATCCATATGCCTTTGTGCCCATGCATGCACAGTGGACCTTGAGAGTTCCCCCAGCATCTTCATACACAAGAACTCACCTGCAGACATGAGTTCTGATTTCATAGAGCTTAACTGGCCAGTAAGGTTTAAGACATAATAACAAATCTGGTTTTGTGGGACTGGAAATGTGTGATGCTTTGGTCACAAGGACGTTCGGCACATGAGCAGAGAGGGAATCCCTGATGGAGTCCCACCATGTGCCACAAAACCTGGCATAGAATCACAGAATCATAGAATCACAGAATCATGAAGGTTGGAAAAGAGCTCTAGGATCCTCAAGTCCAATGCCACCCCACCCCACCCCACCATGCCCACTGACCACATCCCTCAGTGCCACATCTACCCTTTTCTTGAAAAATTCTAACATTCTAAATTCTGATGGGAAAGGGGACATTTGGGATGATTTGTTGCTCCCTTTTCAGTGGGCTCAGCCTTCAGGGTGCGAGTTGCCTCCATCCGAACACGGAGAAGAGTTACAGCCACCTTGATAGCAATGCTAGTTACGAGAAGCAGAGGTGGTAGCGTATGAATGTTGTTTTCCTTCTCTGCTTTCCAGCCAACGCTGCTCAGTCCTGAGGTCAGCCCCAGTGCAGGCTGTGTTTATAAGAGAGTGCATTTCCCATTTCCAAGCACTTGCCGTCTCTTCTAATGAATCCTCCTGCTGACGTCTCCAGGATCCATATTCTTAGCCTGTGGGACTTTCAGAGATAATCCTGACTAATGTGTATATATTCAAAGAGGTTTATTGTGGAGAACTGTACGGTTGGGATAAGGGAAAGGGCATCCTATATCAGTTCACCTCTCCAATTTTATATCCATTAAAAAGCATTTTAAATCACCGCATCTGCTATAATTTCCCCTGGAGGTTCCCAAACTCTAAGTTTTTTGCATGAAGACTTCACATGGTCCGGGAGCTGTGACCCTGAAGACATTGTAAAAAAAAAAAGCCAGAGGAGGTCTCTTGGATTAAATTTTAACTGTTGTTGGGGTCTCAGGTAAATATCTTGCTCTGAAAACACACCTGGATTGTAAATCATTGCAGCATCACTTTTGTCAGCCCTGTCAATAACTGTCCTGGTCTGCAAATTCAGTTTGATCAAACAGCCCTTGGAAACACACACGTTCAGTGGTGACCTCAGCTTCAACCCGCGGTGCCCATTGTATGCAGATCAGTTACAGCCCTGGAGGGAGGACCCAAATTTGGCTGTGGAAAGGGCTCAACTGACCAGCTGTGAGGCTGAAGGTTTGGAAACGCTGGACAATGGCTAAACTCTGTCTAGAGATTGGCCTGTGTGTGAGCGGACAGGATATACACACTCATCATTTTCTTCCCGTCTATGGGGAACCAAATAAAGTCTTGCCAGGACTTCTGCTTCTGCATATCTCAGCTTGCTTCAAGTCATTCCAGCGGCTCCTCGTAACACATGGCTTTGCTCAGTGTGTTTCTGTGCAATCTCAAGAGTGAGCAGGAGATCGCAAGTGGCCCAGTGCCGACTGCTCCCCTGTGCACCGCTGTGAACACAGGACCAACCAGGTTTCCACTGCACGGGGTAGCACCAGCTATGGCCCAGATTCTGCCTTGACTTTACATTTGCAAATCCAGAAAGGTAGGAAAAATATCTTTATTCCTTCTCACCAACTCCAGAGCACTAAAACATGGAAGCAGTTGTCCAGAAACTGCAAGAGGTGCTTTGCTTCTGCTCTGACAGTAATGGTCACCTCTCCCTCTCCACACCACCTTCCCAACTAATTGGAGCCATGTTTCCATGCCAAAGTGGATGAAAAATGCATGCAGTGAGGGCTGAGAGGTTGCTGAGAGGGTGAAAAATGAGGGTAGGTGAGGTCAGGGATGCAGCCAGAGAGACGGAGAGAAGTGGCGAGGGGATTTGAGAGAGGTGGAGGAGAAGAGTTGCTGGCCAAAGCTGAGGCAGTTCGGATGTGGTAGAGAAGTTGTGAAAGGAAAGAACAGCCAGCAAACACGGTGAGTGAAGGCAGAAAAAAAAAACATTGGACGTGCAAGTATTAACATTAAGGGTGGCAAAGTAATGCAGGGAACATTAAGTTTAATTCTACAAGATAGGAAAGGCTGTACCATTCATTCATCTCATCCTTTCAGTGCCTTGCTTATGAGAAGTCATTGTGCCATTTCTCCCCCATGGAAGATTATTTTGAGAAGCATAAAATAGATGAGGAGAGGGGTGCAAAAAGAAAATTAGCCCCAAATACAAACAGTGCTCCAAATTCATCCCTGAGGCATCTTCGTTAACTTCAGTGGAAGATTTCTACCTGAGATGAATTCAGATCTGCATTTATAAGTGCACATTTGTTCTATGCTGTTCTTTTGAGTCAACAACTTCATAGCAAAACTGCAATGAGAAAAAGAAACGCTTCTACTCATAGATAGCACATTAAGCAGAAAATAAGCATTAATATTGCAGCTGACTTCGGACAGCAAAGCAAAGTAAAACTCATAAGCAAATTAGGGGGGAAGCATGTTTTAGGACCAAGGTGCCCGCTGGTCCTTCAGAATCCAATCTCCACAGGATTCTGATAATTAAAAAAAAAAAGACTTTCACATCTCCTCCAACCCTTGAAGGAGGCAGCATCTTCCATACAGCCAGGCTCTCAAGTGGATGGATTTTCTAAGGACTTTATAAATTGCCATTTATTTTTAAAATCCAAAATTCCTCATCTCCGTCTGCTCTGTACACATGTACAAAGGTAAAACACTGGGGATCTGACATCAGAGTGGTTCTAAAAGCCCAAGTGGTTTCTTGCACTGAGGTGTAGGTTCCTCCTGGCCTGAAGCTGTGTGCAGAAGTGGACCCACTACCAAAACCAAACCCTTCCCTGTGTCTCTGTGAGCAAAAGACCAGAGACATCTCCAGATGCTGAAGAGGACTGCAGGAGCCATGAGGATGGCAATGCCAGACCAGCCCTGCTGCTGGGAGACCCTCCTTGAAGCTGTGTCTGTTCTCTGGCGGTTGTAGAAGAGATGTCTCCAAAAAAGAGCCATGCTCAGGAGCCATAGTCTATCCAAAAGCTATAAACCCAATACTGGGGTCAGTGAGTGCTCTCCTGTTCTCCAGGTATAACTTTTAATTCAATATTGAAAAGATATTCCACCAATAAGACTGTTGGGGCAGTATCTAACTGGTAAGCAAAGCACTATGTCACACAATTCCTTGGTCTCCACTTTTCTCCTGTGTAGATGAAAACACCTTCTACTCCTACAGAGACCAAAGTTTCCCAAATTCAGTAGTGCATCCCGAGAGTCATGGCATTCCCAAAGAATAATGAATCTGTATTTGCTATTTCAGTTTTTCTTTTTTAATCCTTGAGATCTCCCCATTTTCACATCTCCTCGGCATCCCACAAAGCCAGGCACTCTGTTTACAAGAACACTGGTACTCACATTAGAGTCTGAAGTTTTAGGAAAAAGCAGCTGGCATTGCGAGACTTGAGGTGAAAAAGTGAGCTCATATCCCAGAGCTGTCCCATTGGGAGAGACCACTCATCTATGGGAACTCTCTAAAAAGATCTCCAAGAGACTTGGGCACCGGCATCCTATTTCCCAACATTTAGCAATCACATAGCAGTCCCAATTGCTACGGGAAGAGCAAGAAAGACCCTTTGCACTCTCTCCCAGCCATGCCACACCAACGAGGTTACATCACGACTTTGGTCGCTGAAGCTCCTCGCTCTCTTCCCTCCCCCACCCCAGGAACAATGGCTAACTGTTCTTTTTCCATCTATAAATTTGTCTGAGTTAACAGTTCCCAAGATCTGGCAGCAAGCTGGAGCTGGGAGTGAGCTGAGAGATAGGAGAGTGACAGTCTGAAATGAAACACAGAGCTGCTGGGCCTGCAGCCGTCAGACAGGAGCCTGGCTCCCTCCCTTAAAGATTAGCAAGACTCCTTCGCCGGAGCCCTCCACATTCCCCAAAATCCTAGCAACAAAGTGCTGTCTCTCAGCCGCCAATGAATCATGTGAATTTAACCTTTCACCTGGCCACAGGGAGGTTAATATACCAAAATAACCCTTTTTTTTTTCTTTTTTTTTTCTTTTTTTTTCTTTCCCCATTTAGTGCCTGTGAAGTGGGGAGCGCAGCGCAAACCCCACGTGGCTGGGAAGGATCCGGAGGTGGTTTCGTGTTGGAGGCTTTGCTCGCTGCTCCTCTGCTAGCTGCCATCACCAGCTTATTCAGAGAAACAGTTTCCACTTTCACAGTATGAAAAATATTACACAGCATGGATCCAGGTTGGTTGGCCCCTCACTCCCAACACGGTGCTGAACTCCTGCTGGGAACTGGGTTAAATGCCCTTGTCCCATGGGGTTGGGGTAAAGTGGAAGCCCACAGAGACCCCTGCCTCTGATAACCCTGGGATGCTCCATTTGCCCATCCACAAACGAGGTGGTGTGAGCCTTCCTGTGGCTGCTGTTGACTTGAGAGCGGCTGGAGGAACGGCTGAGGCTGCAGCATCCCTGTGTACTGGGCTGCTAAGAGGGCAGCAGCCAACATCAGCTCTATTGGACTGCTTTTATTTTTCACGCCAGTTAAATTCCTACGGGCTAAGGAACAAAACAGGATCTCAGAGTAAGAGGGGGAAAGATTCAAAATACCTCCCCCCCCATCAATGCCCGCCTTCCTGAGCTGCTGCCACATGCATATAGCAGGAGATAAATATTTTTTGGCAGAGCCTGCTGTTTGTTTAACCCTTCTGAGCTCCAGCCCTCTGGCACCCCTCATTCCTGCAGGCACAAACCCTCCTGTCCCTGCCTGCCTGGGCTGGGGCAGCTCACCCCTTGCCCATAGCCTCTCACTGGCCTTGGAGATGAGGTGCGAAGGGGCTCGGGATACAGTGGGCAGTTGGGATGTGGAGCAGGGGATGGGGACCACAGATGTTGATCCAGGGGGACATAGACCCTACAGGTCCCTTCTCATAGGTCCCCCCTTTTCTTGGCTAAACAGAGCCAGGGGAAGCAGCCTCTGGGGAGCTCATCCTCCTCCCGGAGCCATTTGTTTGGCAGATGGGCGTAGAACCAGAAATCGGCCCGGTGTTGCCCGTGGGGGCTGCGAGGACCAAACACTCGATGGGTTCCCCTTCACAGCTGGGTGGAGGGCAGTGAGCCGCCTCTGAGCCCTGGGGGAGGATGCTGCGGCCCGGGAGAGGCGGGGGGAGGAGGGGAGCATGTTTAATTAATTGCCACCCTCCCGATGGAACAAGAGGGACTCGGGATTCCCCGCTCAGGGTGTGCCTTGCCTCTCGCCTGCCCAGGAGCAGCAGCACTGGGTACGTTCCTACCCTCCCCTCTCCACTTTCCATTTCTTTTTTTCCCTTTTACAGCTTTTGTTGTTGGAGGGGGCTAAGGGCCCCCCTCGGGACCTCGCAACGCGCTCCCATGCGTCCGCCCCCGTGTATGTCTCACAAATCAGCCGGAGCGGGATTAGGGCCGAGGGGCTGGGGCGCCGGGCAGTCTGTCCCGGGCCGGGAGAGCCTCACCTGGAGGGGTCAGGCCTCCCCCGGGAGCCGTGCCGAGCCGCACCGGCCCTCCTCGGACCCAGCCTGGACGGGGGGGCACTGTCTCTGCCTCTTGCAGAATATTGGCATGGAAAAACAGGAACGGGTCCGACCCAGACTGTCTAACGGGCCGCGGTGGCAGAGATCATTCGGGTGGCACCGAGCTGCCCTAGCCATGAGCTCCGGGTGGGGATGGAGGAGAGAGGTTTGGTCTCTCCTAGGGGTACGAGAAGCACCTGCCCCGGGGTTTGTGTCTGGGTTTCTTGTGCACGTCTAAACCTCGCCGGGATCTGGGGAATATTCCGAGAGCTCTGGCAGTCGGTGCTCAGCTCCGCGTCCACGTCGGGTCCCCCTCGGGTCCCACGCAGCGCCGGCGCCGTGTCCTGCCCAGCACGTGAGGGGTTACCCCGGTGGGGCAGGGAGCGTCGGGGAGACCCACGTCCCCACGGGACTTCCTCGGGGGCTGCGGGCGGCACACCGCCGCTGGCACGGCTGCGCTGCCCATTCCATCGCGGCTGATGTAAAGCATCGCCCACAGCCGCTCATATGGAGGACCTCGCGCTCCCGGGCTGGTCCGGACACTGAGAGCAACCCGAATTTCTCCAAAACCATCCAAATCTCAGAGAAAGGCAGGCGCATTCCGAGCGCCGGGTGCGGACCCCGGGTCACTCCCGAACTCAGCTCCCCCCAGCTTCATGCCCGGCTGCGGGGCTAACACCCACCGGGGCCAGGCTGCAGCCACGCGTGGACGGGATCGCACGGGTGGCAGCACCCCTGACTTTGCCCTGCTCGTCCCGCAACACGCAGCCGGTCCAACCGCGGAAAGTTGCGGTAAACTGCCGGGGATCGTGCTGGAAAGCCCCGGTGCGGGAGCACCTGCCCGCAGCCCCGCTCCGTCCCCGCGATGCAGCCCGGGGCGGCTGCGGGAGGAGTCACCTCGGAACCGGCCGCCCCGGGTGGCAGCCCCGCAGCGCCGAGCTGATGCCACCGCGGGGAAAAAAAAGTGGGTTGAAAAAGTGCTAAATCGGAGGGGGCTAAACACACGCAAGAAAGACAGCGCGTCTGCGGGCAGGTTTGCGTGAGGCTGGGGAAAATGCCCCCGGATTTCAGCACAGCCTCGTTTCCTTCAGTGTTTCTACGTTTATTTGAACGCCACAAGCGATGGGAACGGGCGGTTTGCGCGCTTTTTTTTTATTTTTTTTTATCTCTAGAAGTCTAAATCACCCTTAAATGACGCTTTGTAATTGAAACACTCGGGAACTCACGGGTCCGCGGGCACAGCCGGGCCCGACGGCTTCACCCGCTCCCAAGCACCGAACCGAAACGAACGGAGCTCCGGCGGTGCTTCAGCCGCGGCCGCTGCGGGTTTGAGGCTGTTTTTCCGCGGAGACGTTTCTTCCCATTGCTATTTTCTTTCTCTAGCGCACTTTTTAAATATATATATAACAATTATTTTGCTTCGAGGGACAGTAGTAAACGGCCGCTTTCTCCTGAACGTAGCAAGGAAATAAATACAGATCCCCAGCCAGTTGCCTCGCATTATTCGGAGGGAAATAGCTGGCATTCCTGCCCCGGTTTATTTTGGAGCCGAAATTTCCCACCCTTCCCTCAGCGGCGGTCCCCGCGGAGCCGGGCCGGGCTCCCCTGGCCGCTCGGAGCTCGGCTGCCGGGAGGGCTCGGGGCCGGATCCCGACAGCCGTTCCCGAAAGCAAATCCCGAGAACGGTGAAATTATTTCTTCGCTCCGAAGGAAGGGACCGTGCCGGCGGCCGCTGGGACCGGCCCCGCTGCCCTGTCTCGGAGGAGAGTTAAATCGACCAAATTACCGGGTCAGGAGGACGCGGGGATGTAAGTGCTCCTTCCCGTCCTGCCGCCCCTTCCTGGGGACGAATCGACGGGGAAAACTGGAGAAAAGGATTCTGCTGTTTCCCGGCCCGCTGCAGGTTCCCGCTGTGAGGCCAGCTGCGGGGAGGAGGCCACGCTCCTCCGGGGAACGGCAGAGCCCCGGGAATGGGGCAGCGCGGAGGGAATGGGGACAGAAGGGCCCCGACGGGGCGGTGTGGGGCCGGAGCCGCCCTGAGACCCGGGCACGGCTGCGAGCATCGCGCCGGCCACGGCGGGACCACGCGCCGCTGGGGACGTGCGCGGTGAGGTGGGGGCCCTGCTGGTGAGACCCCCCCGGCCCCGGTATTCTGGGTTTTGTTGCAAAGGAGAGCGAGAGCACTCTCTCGGAGCAGAAAAGCGCTTCGCTACGTCCTCTGCTACCCGAAAACCCAGTCGGAAAGCTCTCGGTGTGCTCCCCGCTGGTTCCTGCGAAAAACCAGGATCCGGGGCGGGGGGGGGGCATCGGCTCCCGCTGGGACAGAGGAGAAACCCAGGAAAAATAAAGCCGGGAGACACCCCCAGCTCGGGGGCGGGCGGACACCTCCATCCCTGAGGCTGGAGGTGGGAGGGGGGTCAACAGGAAAGGGGGGACGCGGGTCGCCCTCGGGGGCCGCATCCTGCCCCCGTCCTCCCGGCGCCCGCGGCCCCGCTCCAGGGGAGAGCCGAAGGGCGCGTCCCCCCCGCCGGGAGCGGAGCCGGCGGGACGTATCCCGGCCCCCCCCCTGCCGGGAGGAGCCCAATCCTCGCCGGGACCGGGGCTACCCCGGCGGCCGTCACGTGGGCCGGGCCGCACCGGGGCCCCCGCCGTAAAGAGCCGGAGCCGCCGCCGCCGCCGCCACTTCCCCGCCGGGCGCAGCCGGGGACGCACCCACGGGAGTCGGCGGCGACGGGAGGGAGGGAGGAACGGGGGAGGGAGCGCCGACCCCGCGCGGCCTGGGGGCAGTGGTGGTAGTTTTCATTTTTGTTTGTTTGGGTTGTGTTTTTTTTTTCCTATAAACTTTATTATATTTTATCATTTTGAATTTCCTGGGATTTCCCTGCATGGTCTGAGCGCAGCTTCATGCCCACCCGGCCATGCCAGACTCCACTCCCGGCCCGCTGCCATGTGAGTACCCGTCCGGGACGAGGCACTCGGGGGTGGGATGCTCTTTTGGGGGGTGAGGTCCCCCAGTAACCGCGAGGGAGGCCGCGGTAGCGTTATTTCGCTTTTCAACAAGAAAACGGCAGCGCTGGCGGCTGGGGGACATCGGGGCCGCCCCGGGGCCGGGGCCGCTGCCCGACAGCGCCGGGACCCGGCTGCTCTCGGCCCCAGCGCCCCGGGGATCCCGGCACAGCCTGCGTCTCCCTTCCACCAGGCCCCGGTGCTCGCTGCAGGCCCGGAGCTCAAAAAAAAAAAAAAAAAGACGGGAAAGGAAATAACTTTTGTTGGGATTTTTGGTTGTTGTTGTTTTTTTTAAAAAAAAAAGTTCTTTTTTTTCGAACCCTTGGAAATGCCCGGGCGGCTGGGACAGGGCCGGGTGGGACGGAGCCGCGGGCGCTGCTTTTCGTTCAGTGGATTTCTTCACTCGACCCTGTGGGATGGAGCGGACCAGAGGAAAGCTTAAAGGAGAGAGAAATCTCTCTGCGTATACATAGAAATCAAAGCTCCCGCTTTAAGGAAAGCTGGGCTTTCACACTGGGAAGCAAGAAGGGCCCCGGGCTGGGGTCCGCGGGGTCTCACGAGCACGGGGCCGGGAGTGGGGGGCGGGCCGGGGGCCGGGAGCGGCACGGGGCGCTCCGGCCTCGCTCAGCCGCGGCTCTCGGCTCTGCCCCTCAGGTGCCTCTGAGTGAGCGTTTCGGCAACGTCGGGGCGCAGCCGGCCGGGCCCTGAGCAGCCGCCGCCGCCGCCGAGGACGGAACATGTATCAGGGCCTGGCCCTCGCCCCCAACCATGGCCAGTCGGCTTATTCCCACGACTCCAGCAATTTCCTGCACTCGTCGGCCGGCTCGCCCGTCTACGTGCCCACCACCCGGGTGCCCTCCGTGTTGCAGACGCTGCCCTACCTGCAAAGCTGCGAGCCGCACCAGAGCCACCTCGGCAACCCCCCGGGCTGGGCGCAGAGCAGCGGCGAAACCACCGCCTTCAACGCCGGCAGCCCGCACCCGCCGTCGGGTTTCTCGTACCCCCACAGCCCTCCGGGCAGCAGCCCCCCGGGGCGCGACGGTGCCTACCAGGGGCCCCTGCTGCTGGGCGGCGGGGGCCGGGAGCAGTACGGCAACGCTTTGGTGCGCTCCGTTAACGGGTCCTACTCCAGCCCTTACCCCGCCTACGTGACCCCCGAGCTACCGCCTTCGTGGACGGCCGGACACTTTGAGAGCAGCGTGCTGCACAGCCTGCAGACGAGGCAGGCGGCCCTACCCGGCCGCAGGTCAACCTTCGGTAGGTCGCCCTCACCGCCGCCTCCGGGCGTTGAGATTCTCTCGCTTCGAGTCGGAACATCCCCATGCGCGGTGTTTTGGTGGGGGTGAGCCGCTCCGTGGGTTTTCTTTCCCGTCGGGGAAGATTTTATCCAGGGATAGAAGGATGGTCCGGGGAGAGGGAGCGTGGGGCTGACCCTAAACGGAGTGTTCTGTGTGTGCGTGTATGTGTTTGTGTTACACGGAGGGCAAAGAACACGTTTCAAAGGAGAGGACAGAGGAGCAGAGGCCGTCCAACACCCCTGACCCCCCCGCGATATCTCCTTTCCACAGTATCGACTTTGTGCCTGTACTTCAATACTTACCCTTGTGTTTAAATTAGCGGGGCAGATTTATAGCTCCCACCCTTTTAAGTAATTTATTGTGGTAAATGAGTTTATATTCGGACAGACTCTCGGGCTCCTCATTCGCCTTCACCCAAACAGGTCTGCAGCTGCAGAGCCCCGCGGCCTTTGGAGGGGCTCATGCGCTGACCCGTAAGCCCCGCGCTGTTCCCCAGCACCCACACCGCAGAGTCCCTTTAAAGCAGGACCCAAGCAGACACAATTTTCGGGTCTCGCTGTAGCAACGCTCCCCGTGCAGCCCCGGGGGTGTTCCCGCATCCTCGTCCGGCGGCGGCTCGCAAAGCCCTTTCAAAACCACTTCAAGACCTCAGCCGCGTTATCGTCTTGACTGCGGTGATCCAAATTATCTTATCTTTGCCCCAAGAACAAAGCGAAGCGGGGACGCAGCCCCCTCCCCGCTGGCTTTACGTCCCACCCAGGGATGCTCGGGAGCGGTTCGCTTCCAGGATTTTCTCTTTGTCTCGGAAAATCCGTTGCGTTGTGCGGGGTCGGATCGCCCCGCTCCTACCGAGGGAGGAAATGTCTCCTGCACTTGGAGTTTGCTGCTTTGGGACCCGGAGGAGAGATCGCCGTCCTCTGTGCCGTTTATTTTTGCTCTTGAATAGTGTAAACCGCTCTTAAGTAGCGTAAACTATACATTTTTTTTCAGTTAATGAATTATGGCTAGCTTTTTTATTATTATTTTTATTTTACTTTTAATGTTCTTCTATTTTTTCATTATCTCTTTTTTTTTATTTTTTAATTTCCCTCCTCCCCCCTTTTTTTGCTTTGCCTTTTTTTTCTTTCAGTCGGATCATTTTTAACGTGATCGAAAATGAAGGACGGGGAAAAAAAAAAGTTTTTTGTTGTTGTTGTTATTTTGGAAGAAACCAACATTCAGGTCGAAGAAAATTATTTCTAAAAGAGAGGGGAAAAAAAAGAGAGAGAGAGGAAAAAGTGGAAAAAGACTGATCTCAAAACGGGGGCTCGCTCCGTTCTGCTCCGGGCTGCGAAGCAAAGCGCGGTGCTAGAGCCGGGCGGCTCCGCGGATCCCTCCGGGGGCCGTCGGGGGAGGAGAAATGCCCGGAGGAGCCCCACTGCGGGCACATCTGGGGCCGGGAGGGCCGTACATGGCGGCTGGGCACTGCGTGGGGCCGGCCGTGCCGAACCCGCACAGCGCGGAGCCCCCGGCGAGCACCGCGCATTGATGGAAGTCAGGAAAAGTGCCCCGTTTTACCCTGGGTTCCTAATTACCGTGGCGATAATTAAGACTGTTTTTACAGCCCAAGCAGGGGTAACACCGCAGATGGACTCTATTCGTTCCCATCCTGGGAACGCCCACGGCCCTTTTGGGGTTTTTGGGGTGCAGATAGATGAAAATCCCCAATGCTTTGCTTTTGTGCAAAATATTGAAAGATGAAGTTGTGGGGGGGAATAAAGGAATTTTTTTTCCCGTGATCTGTAGGGTGGAGGCAAGCTCCTGGTTGTCCCTTGCATGGGGGATTAGGGACCTGCAGTGCCCCATACACGGGTGGCACGCTGTAGTGGGGCCGGCTTCTGACCTCGGCTCTCTCTTCCAGAGTATTTGGAGGAGTTCCCCGGGGATGGTCGGGAGTGCGTGAACTGCGGGGCCATGTCCACACCGCTCTGGAGGAAGGACGGCACCGGGCACTACCTGTGCAACGCCTGCGGGCTCTACCACAAAATGAACGGCATCAACCGGCCACTGAAACCCCAGAAGAGGCTGGTAAGAGGGGGATGCCCCTGTGCTACCTAGGGGTGGCTGGAGGGCAGGCTCTGGGGGCTGCTGCTGGTGCACGTGCTGTTGGGATCTCTGTGTTAGGGCCTGCTGGATTCTCAGTCTTATCATGAATAAATGCTGTTGGTGTCAGCCAGAGCGGTTCAGAAGGAGCAAAGCTGCGGAGTTGCTGCTCCCACACGGTCAGAGCCCAGCGCCAAGAAGGGAGAGCATAGACTGGAAGGGTCCCTGCAGTCTGGGAACATATGAGGCTCTGTGGGCTACTCCCAGCTCTGTTCCCAGCATGGGTTTGTTGCTTTTTTCCTATTGCAGTAGTGACTGTGTGCTTGTTCTTCATAAAGATGTGCAGGCAGAGCAGTTGGAAAAGGCAGGGCTGATCCCAGGCAGGTAGCGATGGGAGCAGGATGGGGAACATTTGACATGCCTGGAACCTCCTAAGGGAGGATTTGGGGTTTGATAGTTCCTCATTTCTCAGCAGGTTAAAGCATTAACTCCCCATATCTCGGTGTTGGGCTTCCTCCAATTGGGATCCCATCATGAGAGAGGAAAGGAGCCTCCTTTTTTTGTGTGTGCAGTCGCTTTGGGATGTTTAAATTTGGTGGTAACAGTTTTGGTTTCAGAGCCTGTCATCAGAAGCAGTCATTACAAACAGGATGTTTGTCTGAGCCATGCTGGGGAACAGCTGGGAGTTCCTTTTGCTGTTGCTCGGGTGTGTTGCCGCAGTTATTTTGCGTGTTGCAAAACAAATTGTTAGCAGTAACCCAACAGTGACAAGTTTCTGTGTGAGGAAGTGATAAGAAACAAATCTGGGATTGCATAAAATGTGTCATTCCGCTTTTGATCGTGGTAATTTGATTGTTTGCAAAACGAAACGAGCAGAGGCTCCGTGGAAAATCGCTCTGTAAAGACAACTCACCCAAGTCAGGGCATTTCTGTGACACATTTTATGTTATCCGATGGGATTTGCCCATCTCACCAAAGCATTCCTTGTCTCTTTTAATGTAATTACATTACATATACACTCGAGCAGCAGGCTCCAGTCTCTGCTGAGAAGCACATCTCAAAGTAACGCTGCTGATTTCTTTGGAGAAAACACAATCTATGCATTGAAAGTCGAACTCAAGCCCTGCATTTCAGAGCCTGCCATCAAAACACGGCACTGGCTGAATTTCCAGGGCTCTCCGAGCAGCTTTTTCACCCAGGCACTGGGACAGGTCTCGCCGTTACCCAATATTTTGTCCATTGCTGTTGGCACGGGGCAATCGGTAGCACTCGTGAGGCATTTTTTTAGTAAACATCTCAGCAAAGTTCTCTGGTTTAAGATTGTTTCACAGGGACGAGCCGGGAATTATCACAGCGTTTCCAGCCATCTTGTTATGTTGGTTATCAATGCGATGATAAAGCCCAAGGGAAAGAGCTGATATTCTTATCCAGGGGAAACACTTCAGTGTGGCTGAAATACATGATGGGGTTTTATTTCACGGAAAAGGAAAGAGGCCGCGATTTTGACTTCCCATTCTGACTTGGGAATTAAAGATTTCAGAATTGTGGCTGCTCCGCCAGTTTGCAGTGCCGTTTTGCAACAAGTCAGAGGACAGGAGGACCCACTGATGATGGACAAGAGGGCTCTGGGCGTGCTCTGCAAAGCCACCATCCCAGCTGCTCTCAGCTCCCTGGGCTTGGGGTGTTTCTCCCCAAATGATTTCACTGCCGGGGCTGTCGCTGCAGCACCCATGGGGGCTGGTTGCCTGTGGTGAAACACACTGCTGGAGGAGCAATGAGGAAAAACGAAACACAGGCACAGAGAGGAAAAAGGGTTTCTTTTGCTCTTTATGTTACGACCTTTGTTCTGTAAGCAGGCGCTGTGTCGTGGTTATACTGACTTGTGTTTTCACAAAGCAAGGCCCTGGAGAGCGCGACGTGGCACATAGAGCACTGCGCTGATGGTGCCTGCTGCTCATGCAGTCATCGTGTGATTTCCAGCCCATTTTTTTCTTTTTTTGTCATGATGGCAACAGGGACAGCCGCTTTTCTTTGCCCTGTATCCAGACACACAGCACGGTGGCTTTCAGCAGGAAGGATATTTCTTAGAGGAGGATGGGAGCAACACTTTATTTTAGGCAGGATCTTCCTAGCCGAGGTTTCTTGATACATTTCACAAGATGATGCCTTAAGCCCAGCCCTAAAACCCAGATCATCTTCACCACCCCGGAGCAGCCGCTGTTGTTGGGTGGCTCTGCTCATGAGCATGCCCCCAGTGCAAGAGCATGGTAGGAGCAGAGCTGCATGGGGCAGCACTGGGGGGCAGACATAGTCCTGTGCCCGGCAGCTCCCACACCATCCTGACTTAGAATCATAGAATCATTAAGGGTAGAAAAGACCATTAAGATCATCAAGTCCAACCGTCGACCCATCACCACCATGCCCACTGACCGCGTCTCTCATTGACTTGGAGTCTTAATTAGTTCAGTGAATCAGAACAGTTTGCTGCAGACACTTTCCCATCGCCATCAGCTGCCCTCTGTCGTGCTGTACTTCTGAAAAGTAAGCAAAGCTGAGTCTCTTACAGTTTTGGGCCTCCCTTTGGAGGGACCTGCCCAGCTGGTTCTGAAGTTTTAGGGCTGTCCAAGCAGTGCTCGCACACAGTTAATGTGATAGGCACCAGCTCATGGTTCCTCGAGCTTATCAGCAGCACTTGGCTGTCAAGCCAGGTCCGTGAAGAGTTTTTGTTTGAGTGTACGGTGCATTTGTATAAATAAACACTGGAGCACAATGTTGAAGTCAACAACTTCCTAGACAAGGTCAGAGTGGTACAAAGGCAGTGGGGTGGAGGCAGGCAGCAATGTGCTTTCTTTTAGGGGAACTGCTGGGAATCCAGCAATAACGTATTGTACCGTCGTCCTTCAGTGAGAAAAGCAGCCTTGACTGTCTTTTTTCTTGCTAAATGGGCAAGCTGTGGGGTAAGGCCAGATTCTCACAGGATTTCTGGGTTTTCTATTGTAATGTGTGGCCATGGAGGATGGTCTCCGCTGTGCAGGAGATGCAAACACAGGCAGGCACTGATGGCCCAGCAGATAGCCCAACACCGTGTGACACCAGGACAGCGTGTCCCTCCCTCCCAGGAGCCTGCCCAGAAATTTCGGGGCTTTCCAAAGCGCTTTGCATTGGCCTTTGTCCATCCACAGGTGATGACAGATCTCAGCAGCCCATGCCAGGCTCCAAATTCCCCCTCACTCCTGCGGCAGGAGTTGCACCTCAGGGCCTTTCCTCGATGGGAGCAGAGCGGGGTGCTGAGCACCTTTGGGTGGCCGCCTGGGCAGAGGGCCCTCCTGGTTGCAGTGGTGAATGGCACAGCCTAGGTGGCTCTAAGGCTTTAAGAAAGATCTATAATTGGTCCGGGATCATGCTGTGACACCATGCCCCATATTACAGACAAGGATTGCTGTTGAGACCTCCTCTGTGCCCAGCTTGTCAGCTCACACCTCAGCGCATTATTATTTTTGCCCGATTATTTCTCGAAAGGCAAACCATTTTCTGAGCAATACCATTATTTGCAAATAGTCGCCAAGAACACTTTGCAACCACTGAGTCGAAGCGTGGGCCTGTCACTGGTGTCTCTTGAAACTCAACGCTGATCTCTCTTTGACTGCTAACCTTGTAAAAACATTTCATTTTTATTCCTGCTCACCCCACCTCATTTGTCATATTGATTACTTATGATATCAGGGAGTAATGGAAAAATAAACAAACAGGGAGTTCTTTATTGCCTGCATCACCTATTGTCTGCCTTTGAGAGGAATCAGAGTAATTCTTCCCAGGGCTGAATAATGTATTCAAACACCTGAATGCAAGGAGTCCGTGTTGTTACTGAGGATGCTGGGATCTTTATACTTACTCTTATTAAAATAGTCCAAGTGTGAGGTGCTAAGAGACGTTGAAATGAAACGCCTATTAAGCTGAGATGTCTGTATATAGAGACTCGTGGATTTTCCAGTGGCTCGGAGTACAGTTGTTAGAAAAGATTTTGCTGCTTCTGCCAGAATATTTCCCTTCTTCATTTGGAAATATTAATGTTGCAGCGCCAGCAATCACAGCACTCACAAAATATGTAATTAGTTAATGTTTGCGTGGTGTTTCTGCAGCCTGTGAGGGAACAGATTATCTGTGAGACGTGCAGAAAATAACTCTCCCGGTCCACTCATGGGCCAGTTCAGCTCAGTTCTGCTCAGCTCAGCCAATTGATTCCAGTTGCCTTAAATAAGAGATTAATTGGGGTGTTGCTAACTTTAGTGGTAGTTCTGAGTGCAGAAAAACAGAAGTGGAGTTCACTTCAAGCAACAGCAAATTTCGGCCGCAGCCATTTGTGCACTGATAGCCTGGCAGGTATCTTCCTTCTATGTCTGAGAAACACACTCTGTGCTCTGGATCCTGATCATTCCCAGCACTCGTTGGAGGTTTGTGAAATGGACTGGGAGGAGATCTGCCAGGATTATTGCGCTCAAGAAAAAAGCGCTTGCAAATTGGAGTGATCTCATTTGAATGCAATTTCTTTCATCTGAATTTTGCTATCTTCACGTTGCGTGCTTCATGTTTTCCAGGAAATCATTGTAGGCGGAGATTTTATTTTTGTATGAAAGGAAACTTCCCCAATTTGCCTTTTCTATGTGCGCATTCATGCGTTTGTTTGCTTGCTTTCAAGTCTTCCTCGAGACGTGCTGGCCTATGTTGCACTAACTGCCACACAACCAACACCACCCTCTGGAGGAGGAACGCCGAAGGGGAGCCCGTCTGCAACGCCTGCGGCTTGTACATGAAGCTCCATGGGGTGAGGGCAGGGGTGTGCCAGGTTATGGGATCCTTCCCGGTGGGGCTGGGACACCGGTCTACAGGGAACAGCCCTAGAGCAGAGCCAGAAGAGCCATAGCTCAGTGCAGTTAAAGCCCATTCTACCGAGGTTACCCAGAGTGAGATGAAGGGGTAAACGGGAGACTCTTGGGAGGTACACTGATAATATTCATCCAGAGGATGGAAACTATTGGTACCATGTCCATCAGCCAAGAGAAGTCTTCATCCCTCCATACGGACCTCTTCAAGCTTCTGCCGTAGAGGTTCAAGTCTCTTTATCCCATGACCGCTCTCTCTGGGTCATGTAGGCCCCAGCCATCAGTTTAATTTAGTAATGCCCTCTCATAAAGGTCACCAATAAATCAGGAAAAGGAAAATAGGAAATAAAGGAAAAAATAAATTGTGGGAAAGCCTTAGCTGTTAGCCTTATACATCTTCCAGCCAAGGCCTGTTGCAGAGAAAAATAGCAATTAGTGAAGGACAAGGACTTTAGGTGCATTGCATGAGCTGCAGTGTGTAAATAGGAAAGCAATGCGTGTGCGGGAAGGAGCTAAGTAAAACACAATATTAATGATCCCAAACTTTATGAATGTCAAGGTACCAAGACCTCTGGCCATGAAAAAGGAAAGCATCCAGACAAGGAAAAGGAAGCCGAAAAACATTACCAAAGGCAAAACCTCAACAGGTACAGTGCTGCTCCCATCCATCCCAGGGGTTTGGGGCACGGTTCATCTCAACAGGCTTCACTCTGCAGGAAATTATGAAAAGTAGAAAATCATACTGTGATTTTTCTCCCCAATGATTGCTTTTGCTTTAGGATCTTCATTTAGGCATAGTCCTCAAGTGAGAGGAGGATGTGGGGTGGAAAACCTTGTTGGTGTCATGTTCCCACAGGGATCCCTGCTCTGTGGGCATCAGGTTCCAACCCTGCAGTGCTGTATTCAAGCAGATCTGAGCTACACTGGGCAACAGGGAAAAACTGGGGCTAGGAGTGGTGAGTTTGGGAGTCCAGGGCAAGGGACGGGGACACATTCATCACCTGCCCCTCTGGGCTGTACAAGGACTGGCACTGCCAGGCTGTGAATGGGTTCTCCTCCTTCCTTCTTCACAAACATAGAATCACAGAATGGCTTAGTTTGGAGGGGACCTTAAAGATCATCTCGTTCCAACCCCAAAGCATCATGGCAGCAAAATACAAAGCATTGCCCTGGTGGTGGAGAAAGAGAGCGGTAGAATTGAGCCATGCAATGCAATGCTGGCCACTGAAATACAGATCTCCTTAAGGACACATTTTTGCCTGTTACTGTGCCTTCATTGCTCTGTGCTCATTTTCCTGCAGGGTCCACCACTTCGGCCACGAACTCCCCTTCTTCCATTACGAACTCAGACAGCACGGTCACTTTAAAGTCCGAGCCCAGCACAACGCCGCAGTACCCCGGACAGGGCATTGTGTCGGTGTCCCAGGTAAGGCACAGGGACTGTGCTCCACACACTCCCTGATGGGTGACCTGGGCGCCTTGATGAGCCAAGCAATTTGCTCATTGCCTTGAGAGGCTACCCAGTCAGCCGGTGGGATCAACCCTGAGTGGAAAGCTCCATAGCTCCCAAGAAAATGTTCCTTGTCCATACATTATCTGTGCTTTAGACCCCCAGGATTTGTTTGGTGGGAGAGGCATTTCACCTTTCTGGAGGAAAAAATGGCTCTAAGTCAACCTGCAGATGGGCATTTGGTGACCCGTGCTGTCTTGGTGCAGGGTCTGAGCCCCCTCAAGCTGGACAGGCATGTGGGTGAGATTTTTTTGTCTGAAACAGATATATCAGATCTGTGCTACACTCTTGAAAAATAGACGTGTGCCCAGACATGTCCGAAGCAGACAAGTTGTCAATAAATAAGTGCAGGCAGATGCTGGGATGCTTTCTCCCTGCTCGCTGGCCTGGCGATGGACACTGGGCACCTCCAATTAACATCGTGGACAGCGTAACTTTGCCCATGATCTATGAAAGCCCTGCTGCCGCATTAGGATGAGCACGAGAGCTACCTGCTGGCTAACTATGCCTTTCCCTTTCCTCCCGGGGCAGGCGCAGAGCCAGTCAGACGAGGCACTGGCCGGCGGCGAGTTCAAATTCGAGCCGGAGGACTACCCCTTCTCTCCCAGCAGCATGGCCCCGCAGCCGGGGCTGAGCGTGCCGCTGCGGCAGGACTCGTGGTGCGCCCTGGCACTCGCCTAGATCCCCCCGTGCCTGCAGCCTGGCACCGGCTCGCCGCGGGACAGGCTTCTCTTGGAGGATGTGGGAGGAAGACACCGACTGGATGGGGTGCCCAGAGAGCTCTTCCCCATCCGAGGAGATCCAGAGTGGCCTCCCTGAGGCTGACTGTCTTCCCCCGGGAAGCCGTCCTCCTTTGAGATGCAACCAGCAAATAAACGCATCCCAGAATCTATGTTTATTCGCAGTGATTTCTCCCTCCTATGACTCCTCTGTGTGCAATTTATTCCACTTTCCAATAAAGACTGTAATAACGTGGCACCAAATAACTTAATTTTATTAAAATGTAAACTGTGTAGCCTCCCTTCTGTTTTATTGGCCACAACAGGGAGAAGAAAAAAGGAAAAAAAAAAACAACGGTTGTTTTAAACATTTACTGTTTTATATTAAAAACTATCATCTCTATAGAGTGTTAGCTTCTGAAGCGTTCAGCATACCAACACCGAGCTGATGAGTCAGACATGAAATAAACACACCGCTCTTCCTTTCCCGGCTCCAAACAAGGATTTTTTTTATTATTATTATAGGCAAACCACATGACAAGAATGGTCAAAACCACCCAAATAATAAAAGAGTTCCAAAATGCTATTTTTCTTTTGTATTTCCTGATGGTTTTCAATATTGCCTACTCCAAGAATTAGAAAATCAGAAATGAGTCTTCCAGAAGTTCAGAGAAAGGCTTGAGGAACTGAAAAAACAGGCTGTGCTGGACGTACTTTTTGTTTGCATCAGCTTTAGACATGTTTCAGGTGAAGAGCTTTCAGCCCTGTGGATCAGAGATTCCTTCCCCCCCATTCCCCCTTTCTTTTATGGAAAGCCAAGCAGGAATTAATTTACTGGGGCTGTGTTGTAGCAGATGATGGCCAGCAATAGAAAACCTACTCTGCATTTCCATAAGTTGGCACCAGTGCATGCCTGCAGTGCTGCTGGGGACACTGGGATCACTTCTCTCCTCTGGGCTCCCTTATGAGCAGTTATTGGTGGGATCGCATCAGTGCAGCCATGGACTCAGTGTGGGCTTTAGGGCTGGGCTCCATGTGGGGGGCAGTGAGAGGATATGGGGCTTGGAGCTGCACAAGGGAGATGGGCAATGGGGAGAGGTGCTCTGCTGCAGGCTCTGGGGTGAGGATGGGACTGTAACGAGCATGGAGGTGGGTGGGAAATGAAGGGGGAGAGAGGTCGTGAAGTTACGTCTAAGGCCTGCTTTATTTGTTACTACTAAATAAAACCCCCACCCTGGCTGGATGGCTATTTATGGCCAGGAAACTGTCAAGTAATAGCTCCTTAATATAGAAGCTGACCTGTCCAGGGCTTCCTGGAGCAACTCTTCCTCTTGTCAGAAGAGATGGATCACTCAATTTTTATTATAAACAACAGCTAAAGATGATCAGGGAGAGTGAAATCTAGCATCAAGTCGTGACTCATCTGAGATGGAGGAGAGCAGACGCTCTGGGCACTGGGGAGATCGATCCCTTCAACACTTCCATAGCTCCGAGGTGAGCCCATGGCCCGTCCCTCGATGTGGCTCTGTGAGGGCACGGAGCCGGGGGGGAGGTTTCAGCCCATTCTTTTAGCAAAGCCCATTGATGGGAACTATCTTTGGAGGCTTTTTTTTTGCACCTCCAGAATTTCATTAGTATCTTCATAGAATCATAGAACCATTACAGTTGGAAAAGACCACTAAGATCTCCAAGTGCAACCCCAGCCCACTCCACCATGCCCACTGATCATGTTCCTAAGTGCCACATCTCCATGGTTCTTGAATACCTCCAGAGAGGGTGTCTCCACCACTTCCCTGGGCTCGCTGCCTCCTTTCCTGCCTCTGCAGTGAGAGCTTTGGGCATGTTTCACACTGAATGTAGCCCTCGGGGTTTTCAATGCAGAGCTGAGTCTCTGCAAGGTGAGCAGAGTGACACTGGCCCGAAATCCAACCCAAATGGGAGTTGGGAAGATGGGTGACATGTCCTTGTTCACTGCAGGGGAATTGGAAGAGATGACCTTTAGAGGTCCCTTCCAACACAATCAATTCCACAATTCTGTGCCCCAGACTCAAGGGAATGTAGGGTTGTAGGGTCCCAGCTTGACATGCTGGGACATGGGAAGGAGGAGCCTCGGGTGCAGCATGAGCAATGCTCCTGGGCACCTTCCCAAATCCCACATTCGCCAGCAGTGCAATGCAAGCTGCAACAGGATGATTTCTGCGGGTGAAGGCAAGGGGTCCTCGCTTTCTCATCTGTGTGACCCTGAGGGGCAGAGTTATTTTAAAGGCAAACAAGAAGACCCAAACAATGCCAAGATGTTGACACCAGTGGCTCCAGCGGTTTTATTTATTGCCTGTTGGTAACCGTCGGCGGGCCGTTGGGATACTCTGGGGCCTGGTGGCTGACAAAACGGGGCAGGGTGACAAGAAGTGAAACAATTGGGATGTGTGTAATTTTTCCTTCCTGCACTCACTGGACGGCATCGTCCATGAGGCCGGTTTCGTGTTTCTCCGCGGTCTCTTCCAGCCTTTTGCTCCCATCCCTCAGGCAGGAACACGGTTCTGCCCCTTAGTTGCCCCTAACAGAAAGCTAGCACTGCCTGGACAGCCCCGTGGGACAGACAGATCAAAAAACATATGGGAAACTTGGGATCTTCCCCACTCACGCTATGTGCTCAGACCTGTTCCCACTACCCTGCTCAGCCTTTGCAGGAGTTCAAACATTCAGGATGGCAACGGAGCAGACTGGCCCCAAAACCACAGGCTGGGAGAATAGGACCCTGCTGCTGACCAAGTGGTGTTGGGATACCCATGGGACCCACCAGCAAGGAAGCTGCTCTCATGTCCCCACCAGTCTGCCACTGCCACGTGCTGTGACCCACCTCGTCCCTGCGCACACAGCTCCAAACAAGGCTGATTAGCTGATCAGTCCAGAGACTAACTTTTATTTCTCCTCCACGAACCATTCTCCCTCCCCTTGGTGCTCACTCATTTGCAGGCACGTGTGTATTTGCTCTTCTACAGGTTTGGTGGCTTGTGGACAATAATTATCTTTACTGTTGTTGTACAGCTGCCTCGGAGCTATCAATTGCCTTTGTTCAAAGGTCACCTGCCCAGATGATTTTACAACATGATGACAATGATCTGTTCCATTTTGCACTTTATACCGATGCCACAGTGATTTTTACCAAGTCAGCGAGTGAGTAATGAAGCACTTGAGCCTATGAACATGCTATTCTTGTTTATGATCATATTAATAGCACAATAAAATCACCTCTCACCCAAGCAGTTGCTTTCAAGAAAAAAAGATAATTTCTTTTTTATTTCTGCATGGAAAATGGAAAGTTGTAGTTTAATTTCTGTGGAGAATCCCAAAGCTGTGGACTCTCCGATAGAGCGTCACTTCTGTGTTGGAGAGAAACGTGATTTTCTCAACATTGGGCAAAGAAGTTTTCAGCACAACTGGTGTGTATCTGCCTGAATGGCAAACGCAGCTCAGCTGCAGGGAGGTGGGCTCTGGCTGCTCCTTTGCACAACCTGAGGAACAAACCTGTGCCCAGGTGCAGCTGTGCTCCCATCCGTGGTTAGGCTGATTGGTGCGGGCTGAGGCATGAGCCCACCGAGGTTATAAGGATGGAGGCACACACTTCCCCTTTGTGCTGCTGGTATTTGGTCTCTGTGTGGTGTGTTGCATGCATCCAAGAGTGTTTTCCTGGGAGGATGGTGGAAGCAGGGCTGTGAGCCGGGTACAGCAATGCCTATAGGGGCTGAAGGGGGTTTGGTGTTCTGTGGATGTTCTTTGAGTGCTTTGGGAGCAGTTTGTGGCACAGGGAGGAGAATCGCTGATAATTCTTAGTCTTTCTCCCTGTCCTTCTCCAGTTCTTTTTATTACAAAGTGGGTTGTGCACCAGCCAGGAATACGGCCTGTGTTGCTTTCCAGTGTGCTGCAGTAATTGTCTGAGCTCCTTGCTTTTACTGCAGTTAACTCAGAGCTGAATATTCAATCTTGCTATTGTATGCTTACAAGAAGCAAACAAGCAGCCCTGCTCCTTTCATCCCCTCAGGTGGTCCTTCTTGGAGAGGGCTTTGTGGCTGGGGGTGCCAGGAGGTGGTGTCCCCCCAAAACCTCTCCTCTTCAGCATAAATTTACATTGAATAACCCAAAAGCCATTTAATGAGGAACAATAACACCTTCTTCAAAGTGCTGCCAGAAGGCTCCTCCTCAAGGGTAAGGTTGGTGAGAAGCAGCACATACCAGAAAAGCTTTTGTTAAGGGGAACGTATCCCTATAGCCTGATATCCCCACGGACTGCTGTGTTCTCCAAAAATTAGCTTTCCATATGGTAGTACAACTTCTACCCAACAGCACCATCAGAGGTAATGTGCCATGGAAATGGTGAGAGGAAAGGAGGGGAGCAGTGGTCAATTGTCTTTATGGTCAAGAATGGAAAAAGAAGCAGCTCAAGCCCTAGTGCTCTAATGGTGCTGGGACCATAGGCGTTAACCAGCCATTTTCCTGTTCTTGTGGGCTGTCTTTACTATCACTGAGAAATGCATTAGTATTGGAATACAAAGAAATGTTTACAAGCAATGTTCCACTGCTGCATTAAATGTGGCCCAGAGAGGACTGTGACTACCGTGTCCCCTAATGTCAGGGCTTGAGCTGCCTTTAGGGCCAACTTCTTTACTGGTATGAGGTAGTGGTGTTGAATCTTTGTCCCATCTACATCTCTTACCTTGTTACCAGGATGCTGTTTGCATTTCCTGGTAACCCTGCTCCCCGTCCCGCCTCTGCTTGCGTTTCCCTTGCTGCAGGGTGAGGTGTGGGACTGTCCCAGAGTCTGAATGGGAGGGAAAGAGAGGTGGGCACAGATGGATGCAGTATGGGGCCCTAATGTTGCTATTACTTCAGGTGTTGGTATTATCCTTCCCATCTGTTCACTCTTTGTTTCTAATAAAAGAAAATAGCTCTGGTTTGTGGAATGAATGGGAATGGTGGGCATTTAGCTGCAGGAGCCTGCTGTTAACATCTGGCTGCAGTGCAGTGCTCAGGCTCCTCTTTGTGCTATGGCCCATGTGAGCATGGCAGGGAATAGTGCTGGGCAAACCACCCCTCCATGCATGAGCAGAAGAACTAAGGGGAGAGGCAAGGTGAAGTTGGCTGTGTTAATCATTTACCACGAGCGCAATGGAGGCTATAATAGACATTCTGTGTATATAAAGGTCTGCAGGCATAAATGTGAAGTGGGGAAGCTGATGCTCAAAGGGCGCAGTGAAGTGGCCTTTTGGGGAGGCAGTTTACTCAGATTCACCTTTGTTTGCTCTGTGGGAGTGTGGCCCTCTGTCACCACTGCAGGACAGTGTGGATGGGGACTGCAGGGTGACTGCTGCTTCTGAACCTGACTTTGACAGCTTTGACCCAATTAATGATGTTCAACATTAAAGAGGAGCAGAAGGCTAATGAGGGTGATGGCTAATGGTGAGTGTTTGGGGGCAGTGATGCTGTTTCTGAGCCTGTCTCCATGGAATATCACCAAGAAGGGTATAAGTGTTCTTTTGTGTTTTTTACAGTGTTTAAAACATATAGTGTCCTCATGGATATGATATCTGTATTATTATATAAAATACATCGAACAAGGCTGGAGCTTCAGTTCCATTTGGGATTCACTTGGTATTTAGATGCAGCTGAGTATGTTGCTATTGCCTTCCACTGCTACAAGGGAAAAATACAGGCAGACACTCCTCCATAACCAAGTCAATCTCAGCTAACAGCAACTGATGTTTCATCACTTTCAGCTGGGGTTACTGGTGCTCCAGAACTGGGGCTTTCTACAAGAGCAAATCCTTCCTGTGCACAGTAATGTAGAATCCCATGATAAAAACAAAAGGTAAAAGGAAACAGTTCTTGGACCTGTTTCTCTTGGTGCATCCCAGGGCTTGCTCCAAAAACCCAGCCTTGTGTCCACACAAAGTGTTGATGAGCAAAGCCTCATATGCCGGCTTTTCTCTGTGCTCTGCATTCAGAGAAAAGGTTCCTGTGGTGTCCAGGACAGCTCTGCAGCATAGAAAAGCTATGTGGCCTCTCAGAGAAGGCTGAGGTCCCATCAAAGCTGCTCCCACATTCTCCATCCCTGCAGAAAACTTGATCTCATCAGTATTCCTGTGGTGGGTTTTGCTCCATGCCCAGGAGTGATTGGCATTGTCTTGAGCTTTGCTTTTAAATCATGCAGCTATGCCTCATATTAAAACATGATTAGAAAGGATTTAGCAATTTGAAATATTAATAATGGATAACTCATTTCCAAGCAACAAGTTTTAATAGCAGCATGCTGCCTTGGATGGGCTCTGCTCTGAGGTTATTGACTTTGACATTGCTCTTGCCCTTATCTTTAGATACAGATGTAGTTTTTGTCCCCAGCTTGTTTTCTTTCCCTGGGCACCCTTTTTTTCAGAGCTGGTGTCACTCCAGCAGGGTGAATGGCCATGAGCCCAGGTAGAGAAGAGCCACCTCTGCACCATCACCTTGAGGTCCTGTGGTTGGGAGAGCATGAGCAGCACCTGGGTGCTCATGGAGGCTGTGCTTGGTGCGCCTTGCTTCCTTCTGTGGAGGTCTGTACTACACCTGTAAAATAAAGGGGAAAGCATTGCATTGCTGGTTTTGGGCATGGCAGACTGGAGGCATTGCTGACTGCTGTGAGATGTTGTCCTCAGCAGCTCCAGGTTTTGGAAGGTCCCCATGCTTGCCTGGAGTGTTCTTTCTTGATTTTTCTTTTTGAAGCCAGTAGTTGCTCTAAAATGAAGATACCTCTTGGTTGTTCCCTTTCTGGCTTGGTTTGTGGATCCACAATCATTTGCGGTGTCAATGGGGCTTGTAACATAACCACAAAATCAGTTACATCTGGAGTGTGCTGAGTGAGGTCACTGGGGACAGTTTCTTTTTTAAAGGCAGCATGAATAAATGGCAACTGGGCCCTACTGCATTTGCAGGAGGCAGAAGCCAAAACCACAATAGCATCCGTGTTTTCCAGTTAAAATAGCTGTCTTCTACTCTCGTCTTGAAATTCAGTTTTGATTGTTCATAGAAAAACAGGCTGGGGATCAGCCCATAATTAGTAGAAAATTGGTTTGGAATCTGCTTATCTCTTCATCAGAAACCAAGTCTAAACAAAACCAGAATCTGATTTGAGGCTTATAAGCTTTTTAACTGAGTATTTGACTGCTTCTGAATTTCCCACTGGATCTGAAAGTAGACTTTTTTTTTTAAGAAAAAAAACCAATCCTGATAGTTCCCTGGTGCTGCTCAACCAGGAAACTTGGGGACTTCCTTGGGAGCTTTCTTGGAAGACTGACATGCTTTTATTAACCACTGATGCCTCTTTTTTTTTGAGGTGCACAATGTGCTGCAGAAAATACCGTGAACATTTAGGTTATTTTTCTATGCTGGGTCAGGCTGCTTAAGTGTGTTAGTTCATTAAGCATGCTGTGTTCTTGCTAATTGCCAGCTTGGGTTTAGGCTTTGGGCAGTTCTGAGCATGTCCTCGAAGCGGAGGCTTATCTCGAAGCTTCCTGAGTCTGTGGAATTGAATGAAAGTCTCACCAGGAAAAGTGGTTTGTTTTGCTTTTGGTTTGTTTTGTAAGAAAGCAGAGAGCTTCCCTTCCCAGCCAGGTCTGAGTGACCACAGAAGCTCACACGTTTCAGCGCTTCAAACTTTCAGGCTCTCTAGACTCCTGGAGTGCTAAATTAAAAATAAATAGAAATAAAAAGAATCCAGCCAGACATATTTGGCCCTCCACTGAAATCAGGTGTTAATTCAGATGCAATTTGGAAGGAGAGTGACAATGCACAGCTCTTCTTCCACTTCATGTTTTTTCCTTCCCCGGAGACATTTTGTCCAAAATGAGGCACAAGGTCAGAATTAATAATAATAAAAACCAACCATCTGGACAGATCAGGCAGCAGGATGGTTTCATCACACAGCTGTAAGATAGCTTGGCTATTTGGTACACCTGGAACCAGGTTCAGAAGTCCCATTTGACCTTTTTCCTCTGCAAGAAATCCCCAAATGATAAAACTTTGGGGTGAAGACAAATATCAGCATTGCAGCTGAAAGTTTCTCCTGTGTTAGGACTTAGGGTTTCATTGTCATATACATAGCACTACTGAGTATAAATGCAGAAAGACCCAGAAATCCAAAGAAAACAAGGGTGCTTGGCAAGTCTGTGCTATGGAACTGGTGAAATATTTAATCTCTGGCTTTCAGGCTCAGTTCTCTGCCTCTGACCCTGTGGTGGTTTGGATGCTTTTTGGCATACTCCTGATGCAAATGGTCATCTGTCACATGCATGTTTTGTCGGTGATGGAGCTGAGCTGCAGCGAGGCCAAAGGTCCAGTGAGAGGTCAGTGGCAGCAGTGGCCCCAGTTCCTGGTGTCTGGATTTTGTCGTGGAGGTGAATCTTGGCTTGCATTTCAGAATTGCAACTGCTGGTGGGGTCGGCCAGCAGGCATGGCATGGTCCTGCTGATGGAACCCAATCCGCAAACCTGCCCTGGCCCCTTCTATGTTCTATGAGAACCTCAATTCCTACATAAGGAGGGTTTGTAGGGTATTGATACCAGGATGGTGATGAGGTCTTGGTTTAGGCATTTACATATGCATCTGCCTCCACAGGTTTTCTTACAGTACGTCAAACTATTTGCTAATAGATGGGCATCTAATCCTCTGTACTTCAGTCTTTCTCTCTAAAAGTAGTAATTTAATGAAGGTCCTCCATCTCAGTACAGGATTTTGTTGGGGGGAAATAAACTAAATTTGGAAAACAATTAATAACA
The DNA here is from genome assembly GCF_002078875.1 of Numida meleagris. Classification (NCBI taxonomy): domain Eukaryota; kingdom Metazoa; phylum Chordata; class Aves; order Galliformes; family Numididae; genus Numida; species Numida meleagris. The sequence goes on along the minus strand of NC_034427.1, from coordinate 7,811,348 downwards.
ATGTTGCCTTAATTTAACAACAGCTTTTATTAGATTGCACTTGTCCAGTGAGATTAATGGACATTTTCCTTTGAAACTCTGGGAGTCTTTCCTAGACACTGGGAATAAGTGGGCTCCTTCAAATGTTCTGCTTCCTACAGGATTTACTGGTGAAAGATTTAATACAATTCAGCACAAACATTTTAACCTTTCCATCTAAAATGCTGAATTCAACCGTTTCCTGAATGTGTATAATTTAAAGGCTTGTGTTTTCCTGTGTCATGCTCTCTGAAGCATTTTATGTCGCCTTGCTCCTATTGACTCTTTTAAGAAAACACTGCGTAAGTATACAGTCACTTTCAGATAACTCAGATGTTTACTTTATGAATGAAGGAGGAAATTGAATACTCAAATAAAGTTATGCATCTAAGTGCCAGAAGCTAACTGCCCTCTTAAATTTGCTTGTCTTCTTGAAAGAGCCTTTAAATACAATTTATGATGTGAAGAGCTTTTCTGCACTCAGTGCTGAGGAGGATCTCCACTGACACTGTTATAAATGGATGCTCTCAGCAGGGATCTCCCATACAGGGATGCTCATAGGGCAGGGACAAACGCTCCTCCAGGAGCACGTGTGCATCCTATTGATCTGGTGTGGGGCTTGTGCCAGGGTGCCCGTAGGGTTTGGCTGCAGCTCTCCTGCAGGCACATGGCTTGTTCATAAGCTCATCACTTGGCACAGGACTCCTCGGGTCTGCGTCCAAGCACAACCCTTTGACGTGTATTGCTTTATTTATGGAAAGAGGAAAGGTGGCAGAGTCCCTTTGGGTCTGCTTTGTTGGCTGGGAATTGGTTGCGGGATGAGGAAATGGGGCTTACTCTCACATCCAACAAGACCCAGTGAAGATTTCTGGCCTCTGGCTCCATGTTCACATACCAAAACTGAAATCCTGCCTGGAGGAGAGCAACTATGAGAAGCCTACTGCTGCTTTCTGATGTCTATGTCCGGAAGCAGGGACTTGCACCAGGTTCTATGTTGGCCAATGACCTCTGAGCCAAGGACTATGGTTATCTGCAGCCTGGGCAGGGGGTGGAGGCATTACCCATGAAGGAGTTACTTGGGGCTTCTGCCAAATCCGCTCTGATTTGTTCCACTTCGGTGGATTGCCATAATTTCTTACTACCCTTGGAATATTTGTTGGTTTTTTCTTGGACATTCAGCTTCTAGTTTCATGCTATTACATCTGAGCCTGTGCTTCAAAAAGGAACCAGTCATCTCTATGGCTAAGGGCTTGGATCATACATGTCCAGCAACGTGAGGTGGAGCCCCAGGTGGCTGCACTGCTGGCTGAGAGTGTCTTGGATGAAGGCTATGGGTTTGGAGGGATGAATCCAGATGTGCTGGAGCAGGGTGAGCTCAGAGGTGTGCCTGTTGGGAGCAGGGAGAGTTACTGGGCTTCCTGTTCGTTGTTCTGCATCCAAAGGG
>NC_034427.1:7730686-7809846 GCF_002078875.1 Numida meleagris | reverse complement strand
GGCAGTGAGAGTGACCTGTTCTCCCAGAGCCACAGCCCTGTGATGTGTGGAAGCTGGGATTGGCAGAAGAAACTGCAAATGATGGTAATTACAGGAGTTACGGAAGTACTGAATTGAAAATGTGAGGCCCCTGTAAACTCAAGTAGTTGTGAGAGCAGGAACTTGGATGTGTGTGTGATCTCAGGCAGAAGAGAGGGATGGATCTGGAGGGTGGATGTGTGGGAAGAGAGATGGCCTTCCTGTTATAAGAAAGGTTTTAGGGTGCCAAGGAGACCCAGAGAGCCTCTTCCAAGCACTTTGCACAAGGGAGAGGACTGAGGAGGAAGAGTCCTGGACTCCTCCCAAAATCCCAAATACCTGTGTTGGAGCAGAGATGTGTTTGGGGCTGTGCAGCAGGTGAAAGCAGCCCTGTGAACCAGGCTGAGGTCACCTCCAAGGTCCCATTTGTCCCCCGGCACCACCAGCAGGATTCCTATCGCACGCTAATATTGGGTTATGATCGTGAGCCTCCACAATGTCACACTGATAACCGTGACGTATTCCTCGTGTACGAGCCTGTTTCATTTTGACACGTAGGTATGTCAAGTGAAGGGAATATTTTCCCTTCTGCATCAGACTCCAGCTTCACTGAGATCGGTCATAGGAGTGTGTGTGCAAATGTCAAGGCTGGAAAGGATTGTGGGTGAGGGCAGAGGGCCTTTGGGAGGCTGTGGGGAAGGGAAGTTGCCCCATTGTGGTCCTCAATGGGAACAGGGTGCTGTGGGTTGGAAAGTGATGAAGGCAATGTTGGCACTGAGATGCACTAGCAGACCCACCTGGCTCTGCATTTCAGAAGTTACTGCAAGGGCAGCTAAAGCCTAAAGAGTTTCCAGGTTCCCAGTCTTAGCTATGCAATGCTCCTGGAGCAGGCTGGAAGAACAACTTCCCTCTCTCAGGTTCTTCCGACATGATGAAGAGCTTGGCACCGGAGGATATTGTGTCTCCATTTACCACGTCTATCATTGGCCAGTGTGAGGGGCTCCAAAGGCAGAATTGAACCAAGAGGTCATGGTGAAATCAGCTCACTTGGCTGGATGGGTAAAAAGGCTGTTCTGCAATTCTGTACAAGAACTTCCATCAGAAATTGATGTTGCTTGCCCAGAAGTATCCTAGAGTCTGGGACATGTAATTCTGCTTCCACTTGAATGTGACCTGTGCACACCCAAATCAAGTCTCCTCTGAGGAAGGAGAGGTGGCAGTCATCTGAAGGAGAAAATACGGTGACCAAAAAAGCAGCTTTGTACTGGGACCTCTGCTGTCCAGAGCTGGTTCCCACGCAGGCTTTACAATTACCTTCTTTCTTCCTCTGGACCCAAGGGTCCCTGGGGGAGATGACAGTGGGACCTGAGGAAGTGCAGCAGCATCCCTTGGGCTGAGCTCTAACTCATGTACTGAAATGCGCAAATGCATCACAGCTTGTGTTGCCTGGTTATTTCCTGCTGGAAAAACCCTTTCCAAGCTCTGCAAGAGCCATATATATATCCAAGTCAATACTGCCCACTGAGATGTCAGTGGACAATAGCAACTAAAAATAGGCAAAACCAGGAATTTGTCTATAATATTTTTAAACTGGGAGGATGGCAAAGCTATATATAGAATCTCAGCATTTGTAGGGGTTGGAAAAAAAATGGGTCTAGTTTTTTCAATGAGGAAGACCAAGTGCTGTCACTTAGCTATGCATGGGCTCGATGCAGGTGTCATTCCAGTGCCCTTTTTGGGCGTTGCACCTTCTGCTGGGGCTCTGTGCTCCTGGGGCCATTGTGCAATAGGGGCAAATGCTGTACCATAAAGGCACTGGCTGCGAGTGGGAGATTTTAGCATACTGGAGAAGGTGCTGTTTCACTGAGAAGTGGATGGTGCAGAGGACAAAGCTGCGATCAGAGACATTTAGGAAATATTTCATGCACCGGCTGCTTCTCGGCTTTCTGGTCCACAGCATCATGCGGTTCCTGCCGTCGCCTTCAGCCCTCCAGTTTGCGCCGGGCTGGCCCGGAAGAGTCTCCCCAGGCTTCTCCTTGAAGGACGAAGGAGACTTGAGGTTGCTGCTCCCTCTGCTGACTCTGCCGAGAGCGCATCGCTCAGCGCCGGGCAGAGCCCAGCACCGTGCGGGACCGGGGCCCGGCAGGACGGGGGCAGCAGCCCCGGTATCGGCACCAGTGCTTCGGTCGGAGTTCTAAAAAGCAGTTTGCATTGCAGTAGGAGGTGGCAAATAGGAGGTGGCAAATAGGAGGTTGAGCATTTCTTTTTTCCTTACGTATTTCTGTGACAAAGTGTAATTCAATCAAAGGAAACTTTGCCATCGAATTCAACAGGAACATGCTTCAGTTGGTAATCTGCAACTAGAGCTCTTTGCTTTTCCTCCTGTACCTCTCCTTAATCCTTTAGCAACTATGTGCGTTTTCCAAAGAGGCTTTCTGTATGTCCCGGGGGAATAAAATCACAATGGGAAAGAAGTTCTCCTTATAAACTCTGACCGACTGCAGTCTCCCTCCAGCCCCGCTGGTAACGCCCTGTGGATATTTGCTTCTCAGAGATTAGAGGAACAAAGCGAGAAGAGAGCAGCGTTCCATTATGGTAGAGCATATAATATTGTGATTATTAATCATACTCCTCCAAATAATTAATCATTTTGTGTGTTATTTGAAGACAAACAGGGCCTTTGGTTCATTATCGCTTATACATACACAGAACTGGAGTCACATCGGTGCTGTCAGACGTGGTTAATCCCTGCCTGGGTTTTGTACATGTCTGGGTATCTGAATCATGTACATGGCAAATGATCTACTAATATGTTTGTTCCACCAGTTTGTTCATATGGAGCCAAATATATGAAAGCATTCAAGCTCCGGAAAGGGCAGATATGGTCCTAATGGAGTTGACAAAGGCATCTTATGTTAAGGGTTGTGGAAAAAAAGGGCTTGCTGATGAAATGCGCTTTTCTAAGTATTTTGTTTGGATTTTTATTTGGCATGGAGACGTGGTTAGTGGGCACGGTGGGGGTGGGTTGATGATTGGACTTGGTGATCTTAGTTGTCTTTTCCAGCCTTAATGATTCCGTGATTTATATTTTATCCTGCTTGATGATTTGAACTGGGAGACTGGAAAGGCAATCGGGAAAACTCCAAGCTCTATAAAAATAGATTCTGGAGGTAAAAACATTAATTTAAACTAAAGCAGAAGGAAGGAATGGTTGCTGAAGATCAGTGTCTCGTGGTAGCCAAGAATGGGAGGCAGGTGATGAGCTGCAACTCATCCGGTTCCTGTGGTGCTGCAGGGGTGGGAGAGATCACAGCAGCCACCTGGCTGCCCTGGTACCATCCCGTGTTGTCATCCTGCCTGTGTGCCTCAGCAGCCAGCTGCCCTCATCCTGCCTCCCAGCACAGCATGTTGTTGAGCTGAGAACCTGGGCCTTGAATTTTAAGACATCCTTAGAAGAACAAAGTCTGTTTTCAGGCTCAGCACTTGGAAGACTTCGCACGAAGGCTGTACCGTTTTGATTACAAGTGATATAAAATGCCGTTTGCTTTATTTCCTAATTAATGACAGTACATAAGGCAACAGTAAACTCAATTGCTTCCAACAGCTTTTTATATTCACTTGGAGGCATTCTCAGAAATATGACTCGTGTACCCAGCAAAATCTTCCCTTGACCAGATGTAGAAGAAAAGCACTTTTATTGGCTCCATGATAATATCGCTAAAGAGGAAACAAGCTATAAAAATAAAAATTAAAAAAAAAAGACACAGAATTTGAGAGTTGCTAAACTGAAAGATAGAGAAACAAATACAGAGGAGATAAGAAGGCTTTTTACTGATAGCGGTGTCCTGTGTAAATAATGCAGACACTGAAAAAGTCCCTCTGCAACGAGGCTCATTAGAAACACGTACACTGGCCCTGAGCAATTACTTTGATTGTTCCCCAGCTGCTTCTCACAATAAATGTCTGCAGACCCACCAAGGCTGCAGCCATATTGCTGGCCGTGTGTCCTTGCAGATATATGGCCATACTGAAAACAGATAAGTGCAGGTTTGATGCTTTATGGACTGGTTTAGGGAGAAGTGCTAGCCTGGGACAGTTAAACAAGTGCCTCTAAACAGGCAGAAGATGGAGCATCTTCTTCCATTGGGAATGAGTATGACCAAAGTATATATTGACACCCATCTGCTTGGCATGTAGGTGTCATCTTGGATTTGAGTTGGCGAAGTGTAGGTGCTCTTGAATTGCAGTGAAATCTGAGTAGACCATGCCTTGCTAGCCTTCAGAGCCCTTTGCAAAAAAGGTACAATTAAAAAAAAACAACACACCAGAAGAAATGAGCATGGAAGACTACAGCCTTCGGCAGCATGATAAAAGTATAATGTAATAACAGCAAGCTAAAAGCCAATCAGAGCAAAAATACATACACTGAGGACATAATTGGCTTTGTATTTGTAATGTACATCAGTAATCTGAAGGTAAAGATGTGAGTAAATGGTACCAGACAAGCAGAAAGACTAAAGCTAACTTGGAGCCATAAAATTTCATGGTAGCATGGAGAAAGACGAACAGCGGGAGTTAAGATTGAACAAGGCAGTCCAACAGATCTGTATGTAAATGCTTCTGAGTTACAGCAACGCCCCTTTCCTTTCTCCTGGCATCTCAAGATTCCTTTTTTCTCTACATGCTTCCCAGAAAGGTTGGACAAAGTCACCCAAAGCCCTTGTCTGGAAGAAGCAGGGCATTTGTTTCTGAAGGCAGCTCTGTGACTATGCTGCTGTGGAAATTAAAAGAGGGGCATCTTTGGCAAAGCTGGAAAATGGGATTTCCAGGTAAAGCAAAGCATAAAAAATATACATTGAGAAAATGGAAGGGAAAGCAAAGAGTCTGCTAACATTTTCTGAAATCCCCTTTCTTTGTAACAACATGATCCTCACAAATGAATCGGAGCATGTATTTGCTCAAAAGAGTTAATCTTTATTAACAGCCCCAGAATGCCCTTCAGCTCATGTACAACCTGGTTCAAAGGTTTTCAAGAAAAACAACATACCATAAACCAAAGGGCAGCACTAATTGGAAGCAATGTAAAGTCTTTGAAAACAGTAATAGCCTCCTGTGGGTTAATAAGCGGAAATTAAATTTCATGTATGTTAGCATAACCCATCACAAAGCACCAGGTGAAGCAAGGGGCACAGGCAGTAAGGACAGGGTTCAGCGTGCACGCAGTCACTGTCTTACAGCAACCCCTATTCCTTGGCCAAAGTCAGGATTTCCGAAGGTTCATCTTCAGCCTGTTTGAAAGAAACATTTTGTGCAATGTGGCCCCTATTTCTGCTTTGGTGGTAAAATGGGAGTGGAGGATCTTTGCAGAGGAGGAACATGAGTTTGGCAGCCCCCAGAAGCAATCCTGGTGTCACTCTGCCTTTCTCCTGGCACATGGAGCCCAAGCAGTGGTACAGCATTGTTGTGACTTCAACTTGTGCCTGTAGTTTGATGTTGCCCAATTCCAGTGCTCAGAGCTCACTGGTAACCCAGAGCAGTGTTTCAGATGACCTTCAGGGCTTGCCTTCTGTGCTGGATATGCAAATGAAAAACTAGTCCTACAAATGGATAGTTTCAATGTTAAAATGTCGTGAAATAGAGTAGATAGAAATGCATGCTGGGAATGTGTTGGCTAATGAAGACATTGCCTGAAACTGAGACAGCTAATATTTGGACTGCAGGGTGTGTATCTCTTACAAGGAAATGGCTTAATCTGGGAAAGGAGGCAGAAATACAAGGTCAGATCCTCACTCCTCTGCCCTCATTTCCTCTTCTGGCCATGCTGGCTGTCCAAAATCTGTCAAGGAGTCAAGAAATGAGTGTCTTTGAGGCTGGTGTCTGGGATGTCTCTCAGTGGGAAAGGCCGCACTGCTTACTGAACCCAGGGCACTGACAGCTGCCAGGGTGGGCCTTGGGCAGGGATGCTGGAGAACCTCTCATTCAGTGATGTCTTGCAGGTAACTTGGTTTCTCTGCCCAATATAACACTCATCTGCCGATCAAACAGACGTCAAGCTCGTCACAGAGTTTGGTTGGAGATACCACTGACTGCCTGCATGACTGGGAGTTTGGTCTTGGATATGTGGTCACAGACATTTATTGTGTCTTTGACAGCGCTCCCTGTACATGGAGGGTCCTTCATAATATGCCAGAGAAACATACTGTTATTTGCCTTATTTCCAGCTGTTGGCAATTAAGACAAAGGATGGGAAAGACTGAAAGCCAACGTATGCTTGGGCTAGAGAAAAACACCTCATGCATGGCATGGGTTGTGGAAGGACGGGGATTACCCTGGAGAAGGAACGAGACTTTGTGGCCACAAACCATGAGAAAGCCCTTCCCCAGCTCTGCTCACAGCAAGCTGCTGGTTCTCGGGTTCTATTTTATTTCTGCCTGTCCCTGTGTTTGTGAGACTTCTTGTCTGTAGGCCTCTCCCCCCATGAAGCCATCAATCACTGGTGCTGACAGAGGTTCCTGCTGCCCGAAGCGGCCAGGAAGACTTGTTGGAGCCAGAACCCCAGGGGTCAAGTCCAGGTTGTCGTGTCTGAGTGAGAGCTGCTCAGGATATACGCGGCCTAACATCATGTTTGGAAGGCAGCAAAGGACCAAGAGGGAGGAGGAGGAAGGATAGGATGTAATCTTTCATCCTGCAAGTAAGCTTTCAGAATGGGAATACTTCTTTTTGCCTGGGTTTTGAAACAAACGCTGCTGGGGGTATGGCTCCAGGCAGCTGGAGGAAGGGACTCCCCAGCCCAGGGAAAACGTGGCCACCAGCTCCCTCCTGAGAATCTGCTCATTATTGCTGGCTACAGGGGAAATGCTGGGCACCTCACGCTGAACTCAGTGGTGCTTCTCGCATGGAAAAAGAAATAGGAGAAGATCTAAAGGCCCTGTGACCACTGGGGTCAGTGAAGGCCATGTGCATGGCCAAATGGTGCAGGCTGAAAGTTCTCCTTCATGTGCCAGTCTCGCCAACAAATTGTCATATCTGCCCAAGGAAGCTGGTTTTGTGCATTGGGAACACTGTCTTGGTGCTGAGCCACCAGTACACCACACACAGCTGTTCCCATGAGCTATCAATGAAGAGTTGGACTCAATGATCCCTATGGGTCCCTTCCAGCTCAGGATATTCTGTGATTCCAGCCAGTGGGGACAGCAACATTCCACAGCGCACTTCAGCACCCCCGCTTTATGTCAAACCCCATAAAGTGACCCTTTCTCACTGACTGCAGCAAGACAATGGTCCCGTGGCTGGGCACCCACCAAGCATCCTCAAGGATATGCTGAGACGCCACCCAGAGCAGTGATGAGGGACACTCTGGTCACACCCCGGCAGAGGGATGCTCTGCCTCAGCCACACGTGGATCTCACCCAGCAGCCACGGCACAGCCCGAGCCAGCTCTCAGAGAGCAGCGAGCACTCCATCACACTTGCATTGTTTCAACACATTTACATAATTAGTTTATCAAGAAATGTGTTTGGCCTCGTCTGATACTCAGGAAATGCTGTCTGTCATTTGCAGGCATCCTGCAGGGCCCCGGGGAGCTGACAGACCCTGGCTCCTTCCTATCTCTCCTTAACTCCATTTGCTGGGACTATTTCCCATTATTTTTTTTTCCATGTAGCACTCCCTCACCATTTTGGGATTAAAGTAATAGATAACAACATTATGCCTAAAAGAAGGCTGTGACGGGTAGAGGAACAACATGAGTAAGGACTGGGAAGAGTATCCGGAAAAATGTTAACTGAATGAAAGTGCAGGAACTTGAAATGTTTTTACACCCACCCAGATTCTCTGCAGATTGGATCCACTTCATAGAAGTGCTGATAAATGAAAAATTGCTAATTATGAATAAAACATTCCTGCCACCAGAAGTTTCTGTTTGTTAGAGAAGTTCTTCTCCAACAAAGTGAGTTTGAATGAGGATGGGCCTGTTCCCAAACCACTGACGAGGATGGGCTGCTTATGGGGATCAGGGCTCAAGTCAGGCAGCCCGTGGCTTGGCTCCCTTCGTGCCCAGGGCTCAATGAGCTGGGAGCAACCCTGTGATGCTCACGCAGCAGCCAGCCCACTGCCTGGCACTGCTTCCATGGGAGCAAAGGCCTCTCCTGGGCAAGGCTGGGTAATGGGGGGCACAGAGTGACTTCAGCGCCAGGTCTCAACTAGATGGGCTTGCTGCAGATTTGCTTATTTTGAAATTGAAAGCTTCAAGATGAGGTTTGATTCATGCAAGCTGCAGAAATATGCGGTATTATGAGTTTTTTACTCCTGGTAGTCACCCATCATTAAGTTGTTAAAATAGCTCAGCTGGGGAAAAAAACTCATTCTGTTTAGTGCCTGGAGTAGTAACACAGGAGGCATTTTCAGAGACCTGTCAACCATTCCATAACCAATAATGTTTCAATCTCCCTACAGGCTGCAGAACCAAGGCAAGACAGGAGAGCTCTGCACGGACCTACATCTTCAGCACATCTCCTCCAGAACTCCTGTGAGTACTTCTCATGGTCCTAAATGAGTTTCCTTGTCTTCAACACTACTGCTTGGAGTTCAGGTGTGTGGCTGAATCACTTCAGCTGAACAAAATGTATCTGCTGAACAGCAGTAAAGATTTGGGTGTGCTGTCAGCCTGACTCCAGTGCTCAATGTGTGTTTTCTGTGAAAGCAGTGCAAAGCACTGAAGTAAGTAGGAACATTTAAAAAAGCATATGTGATCTATTAGAGCCATCAGCAAAGGGGTAAAGCTGAGTTCAAGTAGGTCTGACTGGTGATTTAGGATCATAGAATCTTTTGGGTTGGAAGGGACTACTAAAGGCCATCTATTCCAACTCCCCTACAATGAACAGGGACATCTACAGCTCAGTTAGGGTGCTCAGAGCACCGTCCAGCCTGAATGATGTTGAAGGATGTTGCTGAAGGATGTTGCCATCATCATACATCTGCCCATCATTGAGTGGGCTGGAGAAAAACATATTCTGGAGTTGCTGCTAAAATCTTGGTTACACTGATGGAAGCACAGTGTATGAACTTAGTGTGCCATGACAGCTCTGCCTTCAGTGTGTTGAACCCCCCGTGTTCATCAGGTACCTGGTGTGTTGTCAATGTGCTACCCTACTTCCACTGGTGACCTAGAACCGTGGACTGTCCCCTCTGACCTCAACCAGACACAGGACTCTGAGGCTCATTCAGCTGGGAAGTGCTGTCTTTCCCTTTGCTGAAAATTGATATCATTCCATTTTTCCTTGCTGGGACTAGGGCTCCCGTTATCATAGGGGAGGTAACATGGGATGGGGTGAGGGCAGGCAGTGCTGAGTGAGCTTTGCCAGGTACCCCACTGGTGCTGCCAAAGCGTGCGGGGCTTTCCTCCAAATGCTTCCACCGCAGGAGAAACATGTCTTCTGCTGCCAAGGGTCTGGGAATGCCACTTAACTCGGAGAAAGCATGCACTGCAGCATGACAGCCACTTCACCAGTCAGGCCAGGAACGCTCTGTGAAAGCAAAAGAGTACGTGCTCCGTGCTAGAACTGTCCTCACTAGCAATGGAACACATCAGATGTCTGGTGTGTCCAGGGAGCCTTTCTCAGTAAGAACATGAGGAAATGGGAGCCATGAGTTATGCAGTAGAGTCCTCTATAGTTGAAGGCATGTTGGCTAAATATAGGTCACATTTCTGTAGCTCTTCTTATGACAAATGCTGTACAAACTATATCCAAATCTGGTTTCTTTCCCCATAAAGAGCTCCTCCTAGATCCAAAGATATCTGACCCACTCACATCCTGGATCTTTTTGTTTGTCTTTCAGCAAATGAATAAAGATGGGTGCTTTTTTTTTCTCAGATGTCACTTAAAATATGACACCATTCTTTTGACCTACTTATATTTGCTTCTTTACCTATCACAACATCCTTTAAAACATGGCATTAGAAAAGGTAATTTCATCTCTGTAGGCAGAAAAAGCTTGCTGGGGGGAGTGAAGGGGAAGAGGAAGCACTGAGGAAACACTATGTCTTGGTCACTAGTCAATAGAAGAAGAAGCTAATGGTTGGAACAGGTTGGCACTTCCCACCGACCCCAATTAACAGATGGGAAGTAACATAAAAATAAGTATCACTAAACTTTCCTGCAGACCTTTAACCAACACACAAGCTGTATGAATAGCTGCCTAGCTCTGAATAGAGCTTCTCCTTACACAGAGTAACTTGATTCTCACTAGAAAGGTTTGGTGAACACTGATCTAACCCCTGCTGCAGGCATTTATTTGAGTACAGTGAAATGCAGAGTGGTCAAAGCCCTTTCTAAGCACTAACTCAAATTCAGAACACAGACCAACTCCATCCAGGGCTCTGCTGTGTTTTAATCCACATTTGAAGAGTAAATAGTGATACCCTTGAGAAGGTCACAGGAACTTTCTGCTTCTGCCCTCTCCCATGATGTGCATGTGTTGGTGATTTGCTGGCTGCTCCTGATCCCCTGTCCTACAGCAATCGCCTCTGGAGTGGTTGGTAACATCTCCTGTACCTTTCATGCTCCCATGGGCTGCACAAATACAGATGTACAGCTGCATCTTAAGCAGTATTTGAAGAAGTCCCTTCTCTTACTGAAGGCCCTTGCCCGTGTGCGTGGTGTCCCCAAGGTCCCCTGCTTGCCAGATGTCACACAAATGGGGTGTGAATTGCTTGCCTGCAGTAGCTCTTCGTAGTGTGCAACACTGGGTGCTGAATGAATGAATGAATGCTGAATGAATAAACCCTCTACTCAGACAGGGTTCTAAGCTTTGTTAGGTGGCACAGGAGTTAAGAACGGGGGAACCTTGTCCTCGAGCTGACCCCAAGGCTGTGAGTAAGTGCTTAATTAAGTATATAGCTAAGTGACAGAAGGGGCAGCACGGATGTGACACATATATGACTCAGAAATGCGAAGTTCTGACTTATCCCTTCCTATACTCCCACCAAATGGCTCAGGGGCAGCACCTGGGTAGCAATACTTGCTAGAGTACTCAGAAGCATATAAACATATATCAAGCTCATTGCCAGCCCTGCTAAGCAAGTGCGTGAAAGGCAGTTAATTAAAATGCTTTGGAGAGCCTCATAATCCATTCTGGGACAAAGTCTCGCTCCGCCACCACTGCTGTTGTTGCTAACTGTATTCCAACTTTCCTGAGGCTGTCATACCACAGAATGCTGCCATGATCTGTGAGTCTTTGTTCATAGATAAAGATGTGAGCTCCCAGCTCTTGTCATAGATAACAGCACAAAGCATTGCAATGACAATGCAAAGACGTAAAACTCAGCTTCAAACACGCAGCCATTTGTTACTGTCCTCAGTGCAGCTGCTGAGCAGCACTGAGGGTTGTTCATAAGTGGGAAAGCTGAGCTGTGAGGGTTTGTCCATATGTTCCCTGGTTTCTGATGGTGTTTTGCCCCTCTGCATTGCTGGGTGAGTGCCTCTTTATCTGCCATCACCCGCAGTGGGGCTGCTGAGGATTGGGCTTGGGTTAACAGAGGAATATCATGCTCCTAAGCCTGCTAGAATTGGTGGGAAGATCACAGTGCTTTTTTGCTTGGGTTTTTGTTATGAAGTGAGCCTTGAAGTTCTTCATGCATTTAAAAAACACAGCAGCTCTCTTCCACAACCCCATAGGATCCCTATGGCCACAGGTAACTGTGAGCAGTGGGTGCGTGTCACCTGCCTTGTGCAGCAGGATGAGGAGCCAGCCTCTGAGCTGCTGCACTGAAGGTCAAGAGTTGAGACCTCATTTTCTTGTCAGAGAGGTCTGACCCATCTCTCACTGGAAACCTGTAATGCTGGTTCAAATTGCTGCATCAAAAAAAATTATCCAAAACCTATCACCTGCTTTTATGAAAGCAAAAAACTTGTTCTGAAATAAGTTTTTTCAGTGAAGACACATCCAGCCTTCCACTTGCAATGCCAAGGAGGATAATAGAAAGTTTTCTTTAGAGCTCTGCACCGCATGAACTGCTACCTCAGAAGGTGGTTTCATGTCCTTTAGTGAAGCTGCACCATTTCTGCCAGGTTTGGTGTGAGGAACAATTTCTTCTTAGAAAGAGCAGTGATGCAGTGGCACAGGTTGCCCAGGGGGGTGGTGGAGTCACCATCTCTGGGAGTGTTCAGGAGCCATGGAGATGTGGCACTGAGGGATGCGCTCAGTGGGCACAGCGGAGTGGGCTGGGGTTGGACTTGGGGATCTTAGAGCTCTTTTCCAACCTTAAGGATTCTGTGATTTCACGTTCTGATTTGGGAGCCCATTCGAGTTACGGATGGCGGGTCTTTATTGCTAGAAAAGTTCTTTGTACCTTTGTGCCTGCTGGGAAGCACTCACAAACTGCTTCTCCTCCCACCACGTTGCAGGCGACCTTCCTGCTGGCACGGAGGCTGGCACACCGCGCTCTGCAGCAGCCTCGGTGCGGGAGGTTGGTGGGGCCGCACCGGGCTCCCATTGTTCCCCGCCCGCGAGACAAAGGGTTAAGTAAATGTTTGGAGAAGATAAGGTGCCCTGTTGACAAGCAGCAGGCTCCAGCGGTCTCGGCAGGATCTCTCGCGGCGGTGATAAATGGGGAGGTTTTCAAAGTGGAATCAGCAGACGCCACGGAGAGGGCGGTTTCTGATGCCGTGATTGGCAGCGAGGAAGGAATCTGAAGGTGTTTAATGATCCCACACTCTGCTGCAGTTTTTTTAAAGGCGCTGTGTCTAGCCAGGGGAAAATCCTCTATCAGTCACAGAGGCTTGCACGCCCGGGTCTTTTTTGTTGTTGCTGGGCTTTTTTTCCACTAAAACATGGGAAACACTGAATGGGATCCTGATAAAGCTCCTCTGGGATTCTTCATCCTCTCACATTGGCTTTGTCCCTTTTAATTTTCTCTTTGAAGTGTCTAGCATATGTTAGGTGAACTGTTTTCTTTGGATAACTTCAGGCAGGAGCTGCGTTTTGGGGGAAATAGCGTGCTAAACTAACAAGGTTCTTTCTCTACGTAGCTGTATTATTCCAATTACTACCATCTCTTTGCTATAGTAAATATACAACCAAATGACACCAAAGGGTAAAGCCCTTGGAAGGTGCTGAACCCCTGGCATGACATTATTGCACATGCAGGAGGCCAGAAAAGAGTTTTCTCCTCCTTTAAATAGTTCCCAAAGCTGTTCATCAGGCCAAACTCCAGTGCCTTTTTTTTCCAGATCACTGACATATTTTCTGTCCTAATCTCTGCCCAAAAGCTGCCCTGGGTATGAGGAAGAGCTGCAGTGGGAAACAGGCAATGGCAGTTGGGTCAAGAATGGAGCTTTGCTGTGTGTTGTATTCCCTTGCTCTCTGCAGAGTGAGGACTAGGTCCTGGATGCTGCCTGGTCTGATTCACACCACAATGAGAGGGCAGGGTGGGCAAGCTGCTGGATAAGGGGGATCCAGGCACAAGGCATGGGCCAGTCCTTGGGACCATGCTCATCCGGGAAGGTCTGAGATAGATGAATGGATGGATGGACGGACGGATGGACAGACAGACAAGTCTGGTTTGGGGAAAGCAACTTGCCCAATAGTGCTGCTGTCAGGCTGGAGGAAGCTGCTCTGATGAGCAAAGATGAAAGGAGCAGCGTATAGCCCAGACAAGGGACAAATGAGTTGGGACATGAAAAGCGGTGAAAATATCTGAAGAATGTAAACACCAAGGTGGAAGAGGAATTATTTAGTATGTTATGGGCTCAACGCTGGGTGCGAGGTGATGGGACAACAAGGAAAACTTGCACTTGCTAACAGGAAAGCCTTGCTGACTGCTAGGGCTGAAACTCAAAAGGAAAGGAATGGTTTCTGACGACCAATTCTAGAAGAAGTATTGTGGGCAACCAGCCCCCATTGCAGGAAGACTGCAAAGCTGCCTCCGTGATACTGCTCACATTCGTGCTCTATGCCTCCGACCATGAGCCGAGTGGGTCATGGCAAGAACAAACAGGATTTAGTGGTCGTAAGAGGGAATGCGCAATGCCCAAAGGAATTTTGATTGAGATTTTATAACTTCAAGAAAATCTTTTGCAGATAAATCAGGAGGGGGTTTAATAAACAGTTTGAGAGATTAGTATAGAAACAAATCCCAGTTAAGTCTCAGCGGAGATGCTGGTAATGGAAGCCCACTGCAGCAAAAGGACGTCAGGGGTATTACAGGCACTAAACAGAAGGCTTTCCAAAAATATAAACAATCTGGGGAGGGGGCAGATTGGGAAACCTGTAAAAATAAGCAGAACCACATTAAAAGGCTAAACAGAGGAGCAAAATCAAATGTTAAAATATTGAGGGAGCTTCCAGCCACGGTGTTGGCCGGCTCTGTTCTGAGAGCCGAGGGTGTGCAGGGACATGGGGACACTGCTCGTGCCACCACGGGATCCCTGCAAGGAGTGACAGCGTGCAGCCAAAGCAATCAGCGTCCTCCTCCAGAGATTAGGCATGAGATAAGAGGGAAAATATCCCTTTAATGAGTATCCTAAATGCATCAGACACTAAGCAGATGCCCTCCACCAAAGAAGACATCTTCCTAATTTCTGAAGCAATAAAAGAAACCTGCAGCTCAAAGACTAAAGCTCTCGAGATCTGCAGAGGGGGGATCCTAGAATAGCCAAAAGATCTGGCAGAGAGGATGTGCAGGTGATTTACATGGGGCAAAACCCAGACCAGCAACAACTCACTGTAAATAAGCTAAAAAACAGGAGAGAACTGCAGTGATTTCACCCATCAGGACAAAAATCTATCCCATTTCCACTGCAGAAATCACACATCAGTCCACATTGTTCTTAAGAGCAGAAGAGGATGGTGCTGAGATCTTCCATTTGTGAAATAATTTGGTGTCCAAAATGAGTCTTCAGCTCCAGGTCGCATCTTCTCTTGGGCTCCTTTGGATGAGAAGGAGAACCTATCCAGAGTGGTGTAAGGAGCCAGGCACTGATGCTGAAGGCACAAGCAGTTTCCATGGGTGACGCTGATGGGTTGATGGTTAGACAGGATGATCTTAGTGGTCTTTTCCAACCTAATATTTCTATGATTCTACGTCCATCCAGGCAGCAGCAATCAAAAGCAATGGTTGATGTCCTGCTCTTGGGTGGTGTGATCCCTGCTGAGGGGAAACTGAGGCACGGCAGGAGATAACTGCAGAGCTGAAGCCTTGAGGAGGTTGTGCCTCTGCCCTGCTTTCCTCCAGCCAGTGCTCCCCACTGGTGGCACATTGACAGCCCCCATAGGTGCTCATCGAGGGACTATTTTTAATCACCTTTCCACCAGCTTTTTGCAGCGCCCCATTCACACTTGCTCTGTGAAAAAGGATGTTAGAGCAGATTAACAGCTGGTTCCTGCCTGCTCCGACAGCTCTGACAATGCGTCCCTCCTTCTCAAGGTGACAGGAACATGCAGCTGCCTAATGGGTACAGAAGTGTCTATTCTTTCCCAGTGACATTTATTGTGAAATATCTGAGTGGGACTGAGAGACATGCAAGGCTTTCCCTCCCTTATCAGGCGACCCTGGTCAGTGTCCTGCTGTCAAGGACTGAAGTAATTTATGTCAGAGCCGCGAGAGTTTACTTATCTGCCCCAGCGCCCGCCTGGGCCCGGAGCAGCCAGACTGGCTCCGTGGGGCTCACCAGCCTCTTCCTGCCACTGGGAAAATCCTGGTGGGAGCAGCAGCCGAAAACGCTCCTGCGATGCAGAGGAGAAAGATGCAGTGCTGACGCAACGGGTAGAGCTGGAATCCTGCAGCACAAGGGACACAACCCAGCCCCAGCAGCGGCATGTGGCGTATGCACAGATGGCACTGGGAAAAGCGTGAATTTAGGGAGAGTTCTGCAGAGCAGAGCAAAGCAGTGCCTTCTCTGTATGTTTTCCCTGGGCATCACAGCTGACAGCCTGCAGAAAGCATTAGTTCCAAAACCTTCCAGTTCTACCAAGCATCACTGTGATCCCAGCCATCCTCCGCACACAGCCACCACTCCCCATCCCAACCATGGGGACTGTTCCCATCCCACTGGGCATCACAGCCTTCAGGCAGGGCAAAGTCAAGCCAGGACCTGATTGCTCTGCTCCCAGGGGCTCCTTCTTGTCCTCCCAGCACGCAGAGGTATCTTGGGTGGCCACAGTTTCCTCGCCAGTTCTCACCAGCTCTTGCTATTGGGAAACCTTTAGCTGGTTGGGACATCACCAACAATAGATTAAAGGAGACAGACCATCTCTTGCTAAATGAGCTGTTACTCTAAATTTGCTCCTCCTTATCTTTTTTTCCAATCCAGGGCGCTCATCAGAAAAAAATGTGTTCTGGTGACGTTCTATTGCTGCTGATTTATGTTGTGTGCTGGCTGCTCTCCCCACCCATCAGGGCACAATCAAAGGGCAGAGCCAGCACTGAGGAAGCCCTGGCTGTGGGCTCCGTGATGCAAAACCCATGCTTTCCCTCCGCTCCCCCTAAGTGTGATGCTGCATGATGCTGGGTGCAAGGAGGAGCCTGGGAGGCAGCAAACAGCTTCACACAGTACCTTTGCATTTGCAAAAGTGCATTGGCAGCTAGTGGAGAAGGAGCCTGATGGCTGCTCATCTTTTTTTTCCCAAATGCTGGGAGATTTCTGAAGTGCAGACCAATCAACCAAAGTGTGATGCCTCATCTTTCTCCATTGCAACCATGAGCATGGCAGACAGCAACACACAGTAGACAGCAACACACAGCCTCAGCTCTTGGCCCTCTGCTCTCTGACAGAGGTTCCTATGCAAAAGTACAAAAGCTTCACTTGAAAAAATAAGATATTTATTATGCCTTTGATGTTCCATAAGAATGGTTGTGGCTTCTGCTTAGTCTCCAACATCCGATTGACAATTGTTTATTAGTTTTAAAATAGCTGAAATTCATGTCAAACATTCCGCATGTTAGAAAAATGTTTATGAAGTGTTATCATCGTTTATTTAACTGCGAATGTTTAGGAAACCAGCATAAAATATAATGGACCACACAGGGCTCTGAGCAGTCTGACGGTGGCAGCCTTGTTTCAAGAGCACCGCCATCCCCAGCATCATGCAGGGTCTGGCTCATAGAGTGTTCTCCAGGTACTCTGATAGGGATTTGTGAGAGAAGGAGCCAGGATTTGGGATTGTTCCATTTTGTTTAAAAGATATTCCTTCTAAAATGGTCACTAGAGCAGTGCGCACCATTGCTGCTTGTGGACAGTCGGGGCCAGGGAGGGAAGGATCACTTCTTGGCTGATGTGCAACCGGAGTGCCCTGGGAGATCATTCAGATGTCAGGCATTAATATTCATTCATCATGAATATTTACACTACACACACGTAATACACTCTGCATTAATATTTATAGTGTCCAAGACACTACATATTTGTCTTAATATTTTGGAGGGGAAAAAAAATGTCTTTGTGATGGCAACAGGTTTGGAGGAAGTTTTAATACTTCTTTCTCCAGAGCTGTAATTTCAAGCCTTAGGGCATGCTGGCAGCCAACTGTTTTGTGAAATTCTTTGTGTGATCTTTCGCACTCAGCTGGGGCTGGAGGAGAGCACCCAGTCTGCAAGGACAAGGCACACACTGCAACCTGAGCAAGCAGCTCCCATCATTTTAGGATCATAGAATATCCTGAGTTGGAGGGGATCCGTGAGGGGCATTGAGTCCATCTCCTTCAGGTCACACCGCTCCGCACAGATGACTGCAAGTGGAAGTAGCAGTGCTTTGTCTCAACTGAAGACCCCTGGAAGTAAATATACGGTAAAAAAAAGTCCCTATGGGTGATCGCCAACAGCAGCTGCTTGACATCAATGGATGCATATGGAGGAATAGATTTTGGAAATTCAGCACCAGCAGCTCCTGTTTTGGGGAGTTTTCCCTTGAAAGCTGCAGTGTTAGCGGCAGGGCAGATGAAGGAAATACAAGGTTATCCTTCCCAGCAAGTGACAGAAAAGTGGAACAATAGGGAAGAATGTTTTAAGCATTGGGTTAAAATGCTTTTTTCCACTCACTGATAGAAACAATCACATCTGTTTCATCATTATTCTTGTGCTCAGGTCTTTATTCTGTGCCTGGAAGCCAACAGCTCTGCAGGGATGCGCTGACACTGCAAGCTCTTCCTGGGACATTCCTTGGGAACTGCCCTCCAGACTCTAGTCATAGGCTTATCCAACAAAGGTAACACGAGGAGATCCATAACATCAAAGCTGCAGTGAGCTCTCTCCTATTGAGGATCCCACTGAGCGTGGTTCTGCTGGAGGCAGCCTCCTGCTGGATGTGATTCCATGCAGGATGTTGCAATAGTCATTCCTAGCCCGGAACCAGAGAGGACCAACCCATACTCCAGCTCAACCCCCAGATTGTTTTTTTTTTTCTCTAAACCACGTCTGACAGCAAAGCATTGCTTCACTGATTTTATTTTTGTCTGTTGGCACACACGTGGGTTTGTTTTAAGCAGCTTTGCTTTCCTGTTGTTTTACAAGAAGACACTGGGTCGTGTCCATAGCTCTGACCTCTGGAGCCTGATTCGGATCCCACTAAAACAGGTCTCCCACTGGTGTCTGTGGGGGCACTGCATGGTAGAAGGGTTCCCATGGGGCAGGGCTGCAGCTGTCTGCACCAATGTACCAAGAGCCACACTCCTGTGCTCTATCTGCTCCCATCACCTTCAGCTGAACGCCTTTCCCCCTCCAATCATAAAATTTCCACTTTTAATATTTTAAACTTATTTCTCATAAAACCCCCAACTACGAAAACTTCTTTTAAAGAAATACGCCATTAATGTATCTTTATGACGTGCAGCTGATGCTCGCAGCATGGTCTATGACTTTTTTATGTTCCTTACTTGTTCTAGAGACATTTTATTTTGACATCATATCCCTATATGCTAAATTAAAGCAAATTTTTATTACCTACTATATGCCAGCAGACAGCAGTGCCTTAAAGCTGTTGTATAGCTCGTCATGTCCATCCCGGGGCACCTTCCCCTCTTCCTCCCCACTCCCTCCCTCCACCTCTCCAAAAACCCATGGAGCGAGTTATCCCCACTGACAGCAATTTACAGTCCCCATTAACGGTCATATAAATTCCAGTGGATCAAGGGAGCTTCGAGTCCACGATATTCAGACGCAGCTAATAGCTCTGGGATAACTGCCATCTCGTGTTACCATGCTCTGAGCCCGACTGTTTATAAGTGCGGGACAAGCAAGCAGTAAAACAAGTTTCCACATTCCCCACGTCACCCAAGGAGCCGCCGGCTCCAATAGCAGGCAGAGGTCTGGAGGTGGCAGTCATTTCCTATAGTTAATGTTTGCTGCTGCTGCACAGCTCCCCGCTCCCGGAGGGAAGTGGGGTCAGCCCTGAGCCCTTCTGCATGCGGGCGTATGGGGAAAAAGCAGCCAGCTTGGTGTTATCGCTGTTAGCAAAGCGGCTTCAGCGCATGCTGTGAAAGGGTGGCACTGGTCAGTTAAATAAAATGTCATCTGTCATTTTAGGTTTTGGAATCAGTGGTTTGGAAGCTTCATTGATAGGGGTATTTATTGGAAATCCTTATAGGCTTTGAATGCTCTGTTAATAGAGATATTTACTGTGCTGATAAATAGCCATTTAGTTTAATGGTGGAAGGAGTAAGGCAACATGAAGAGCCATCCCCTTCTTGCCCAGGCCCCTGGCAGGGGTTGTTTGTTGTCCCACAATGCAGGAGCGTGGCCAGCATCACCCCTAGGGGTGCACCAGCCTTCTGCAGACAGCCTGGGAGATGCCATGGGTAGCCATGGTTAGGCTCTGCAATGAGGAAACACTCACTGGATGGGATCTAAATCCCTCCATGAAAACAGCCTAGGTGTGGGGAAATGTCATGTTGTCACGTGCACTTTCTCTTTGCGGTGAGAAAACAAGAGATTCTTCAGTCATAGAATCATAAAGGTTGAAAAAGGCCTCTAAGATCATCAAGTCCAACCTCAGCCCACTCCACCATGTCCAATGCCCATGCCCCTCAGTGCCACATCTCCATGGCTCTGGAACACCTCCAGGGACAGGTGACCCCACCACCTCCCTGGGCAGCCTGTGCCACTGCATCACTGCTCTTTCAGAGAAGAAATTTTCCATAATGCCCAACCTGACCTTCCCTGGGTGCAACATGATGCCATCACGTCTCATCCTGTCACTGTTACCTGGGAGAAGAGGCTGACCCCCACCTTGCTCCAACCTCCTTGCAGGGAGCTGTAGGGAGTGATAATGTCTCCCCTGACCCTTTACTCTGGTTTTCTTGAAGTGATGCAAAACTCAAAATCTTTGTGACTTAAAACCTGCATGTTTGTGTTATTTTGCTAGGAATTCCAAAGGGGAAGGTTCTTACTTCATTGGAAAGTAAGTTGAAGCTGAGGGCTTCCCATGTCCTGGTTGCCCTATGATGCTGGGGCAGTGGGGGCAGCACTGCTCCTCCTGCTGCATCCCGCCCCACTCCTGCTGTGATTCACTGAGCCCTAACGCCTTCCTTCACACTCTTGCTTGCTTACTTGCAAGCCAAAAAACCTTTATTTTTTGATAGGAAATTAAGAGAAACCCTCTCCATTATGCACATTTCCAATAAATTACTGGTGAGTTCACGCCTTTCATGTTGGCAAGGTCTGTCAGAGGTGTTTGCTCACCATTGATTCACCCCACCCCAACCGGGGGGGATCTGATCGCGGCACATTATGCCTGACAGGGTTATCAGATGGCCTTCTGAAAAATTGCAAAGCACTTTCCATCTTTTGCAAGGCAGATAAAGCTTGGGGGGCTTCTGTGGTGCAACAGCTGAAAAATGCAGCAGGGATGTGGCTCTGCAGGCAGCCCCAGCTCTTTGCCTTGTGCTGGTGGCTGCTTCCCTATAAATCTGTGGGGCTGGCGGGAGCCACTGGCTCTCTGCAGTGAGATGCCAAGCAACACTCCAGAAGAACCTCATTTGTACAGAGCCCTCTGAAACGTGGAGCCGGCCAGCCAGGCATTCCGCAAAATCTGAGCACCACACTGTTTTGTTGGAGGGGCAAAGGGCTATTGGGGGAATCCAATAAAAACTCCTCTGTGCAAACGCCAGGGCAGTGCCAGTGGGATTCTGACTCTCCTCCCTGTATTTGCACCTTGTTCTCGTGGATCAGAGCACATTTCTGTAGGGCACGTGCCAAGCCTGCTGGTAGTGGGTGGGAGTTCTACCCAACATTCCCTGCTAGCCCCGGCTATTTGCTGATTTGCTTGGCAGCTTTCATCCTCCCAAAATGTTTCCTTCAATATTTTTTTTTGTCTGGAAAAAAAAAAAAGTCTTTTCTGCTACACATCCAGAAATTGTCGGCAAGGCTGAAATTCTCTTTATGAGAATTTTTGGTGCTTACTGAGAACTGGGACTCTGGGAGGAGTGTGGCAGGCTGCGAAGCATTTGCAGAATTTATTCACTGCGGCCAAACTCTGCCACTTTCCACCAGCTCTGCTAAAACACACACTGTCTTTAACCTTAAAAACTCCAGGAATGAAAACGGAAGAGAGGATACATGGGATTTGCTGATGGGCTGCGCTGTGCTGAGTGATGCTCAGCCACGACGAAATGATGTCTCTGCTCTTACTTTTCCTCTTCTTATTTTTCTGACCATTTGAATCAGCACTATAATATCCCACGTTGTTGGGAATGTGCAGATTGGCACTTCCCAGCAAATAATCTGGTTTTGCCACAGTGATGCTGGTGAAGATGAGAAGCCACCAGCACCGCTGGAAGGAGGTGACCAATGCATCCCCATCCTCATCTCCATCACCATCACCATCCTTATCCCCATCCCCATCCCCATCACCATCCCGACCCCTGTCCTCGGCCACCACTGGCACAAAAGGGAGAAGCAGCAAAGCCATGGATGCAGAATGAATTCAGGTTTTAACTTTTTTGATTTCGCAGTAAACCTAAGTTCAGTAAATTGATTTTTGTAGTAATAAAAGCTGAACACTCATAACCCCCAAAGCGATAAACTTTTTACTGCTATTTAGAATTTATATTTTATTTCCAGTCTTTTCCTTGGATGTGCCCTGAGGGGGAGCACTTTATGTGCAGCTCTAGAAATGAACTGAGTGCAAATATTTTTATTTTCCACTAAGCATCAAAATTTTGATGCATTCTCATGAGACCAAATGCACTTCTTAAAAGTACAGGGCAGCCAGCAGAGCAACTTGGCTGCTCTTCTTTTAATTATTTTTTTCTCCTGAAGAAAAAGCACTGCCGGTACAAAGGCTGGGCACTGGGCATGGGGAAATAGACTGTACATAATAAGCGCCAAATTCTGATCTTGGCCACCTCTTTTATTGACGTTCAGGTAGAATTAATCATTCTATGACCCTACTTTTTTTTTTTTTTTTTCCTGAGCTTATGAGTCCCTGTAACTCAGAGGGGCAGAGGAAATCCTATTGACGTTCCTCAAGAAAAAACGTTCATGTCCCTCTGGTTCAACACTGCCTTGGAGGGTGGGGAAGTCCCAGGATGCTGAAGCTTAAAATAACATCATGGTGATGGATGAGGAGACCATTGCAGGTACGTTTTAGAGATTTTTGAGATGTCTGAACTGTAATTCTTCTCTCCTTACAAGTCCTGGGTGGCCAGATTCACCTGGCCTTTTATGCAAAGCGATAAAAGAAGCAATACATAGAAATGGTATTAATGCTCCCTAAAACATCCTGGAAATATTCCTTCTGTAAAATCTGTATGACAAGTATAGATGGCATCTCATAAGGTGACCCAGATGATTCAGCACTTGGCTGCACATGAGTAATGTGGCCATCCCCATCACTGCAGCAGTAACCTCTTTACACTGTGTATTGCCATCCAGGCGATGTACAGGCTTTCTGCACGTAGAAATGAAGGCTGGAGGAGCCAGGTGCCAGATTTCAGCTTTCTTGACTGTTGCAACATCCCAGAAAACTTGATGGGGTAACAGCAGCTGGAGCTGGGAGCCCCCAGAATCTCTGCCTGAGAGGACGTCAATGGAGGCTCAGTACAGGGGGCTGCTGAGTAAATACTGAGAATGGGGAAATATTTGAGCATTGGCCTCTCCATACTATTACCTTGCTTGCACCCTCAGGCATGCTCTGTTTAAGCTCTGTTTTCGTTTGTATTTTCTATTAATCATAGAATCATTAAGGTTGGAAAAAAAACACAACATCATCAAGTCCTACCATCAACTCATCCCCACCTTGCCCACCGGTCATGTCCCTTAGCCACCTAAGAGCCACTTCTGTCCTACACCAGCACAACGTGGGCAGCATGAGCCCTGGAGAAACTTCCTGTTGCGTGACACCAGCTCTGAAATCTTCCCATCAACGAGACCATACAATGAGCCATGTTTAATGAATCAAAATGTTAATTAACATTCACATCAATTCAGCAGCCCTGCCTGGATGATGGCTGCCCCCCTCTACTACTCTGAATTCCTCCCCCTCATCATCATCACATCCACTGGCTCTCTCCTTCATTAGTTTTTATCTAATGATTGGATACCACAGTTAGCCAAAAATTATCAGTGCTAGCATGCATGCACAGCACACTGCAAAGGAGCATTGTAAAACATGAGGCAATTCGTGCTACAAAGATGTCACAAACTGAAGAAATATCTCCCTTGTTTCCTCTGAGGCTGAATGAATGAAGCCTCAGCACTGCTGCTGTACAGCACTCAGCTCCTGTGGAAAGAAAAGCATAACAGCCAGATACAATGGAAGAAAAAGCAGATTCTTTGCAGTTAACATAGGCAATTTGACTGGAAGAATTATAGAATATCCCAAGTTGGAAGGGACCCAAAAGGATCATCAAATCCAGCTCCCTGCTCCACACAGGACACCCCAAAATTGGACCGTGTGTCTGGGAAGAGCAACATCACCTCATGGAACTGACATTTTGGAGAAAGGTTTCTTCTTGCTGCATTTTAGATGAGTTGCAGTGAGTTTGTGCTGGTTAAGCCACATTAGGAGGAGGTTCCCACATGACCAGCCCTGCCAGGCAGGAGGGGAAGATGTTTTCAGTATCTTTGCCTTCTCTTCATGATATCCCACCTTGAATGCATCTTTAGGCATCTCTTTGCTCCGTAACTCAGCTAGAATGAGTCATTAATTCCTAATTAATTAAACTTTGTGGTGGCCCTCAGCATTCTTAATGTTGTTTTGTAAGAGTATCCACTGTCACTCCATGATGGACATCTCCATCAAGCCAGAAAATCTCATGTGGAAATGACCTAAGGCACGAACAGAGCCCTGTTCCCCAAATCTGCACCCAAAAGCAGATCACTCAGAGCCTTGTTTTGCATACAGAATTAGTAGGGGTGGTATTTTAATGTGTTTTCTTCTCATGGGCTGATGATCCCAGCAAGCGTGGTTGGTTGCTCTGGACATGTGCCCCAGGGCAACTCTGCCTGCCCATCACTTCTCACTCAACACATTCCTAACAGTTTGAATTTGGAGCACCTGGCATCAGCCACCACAGGGAGAAGTGTTTGACACTGGAGCCTCTGGGTGGGGTCAGATTTGGTCATTAGGAAAGATTACAGAAATGATGATGTCGTTTATTTACTGTTGGTCACTGGCATTGGCCAAGCTGGAGCACTGATCTGTCACTTTGTGTGCTGGGGGTTCCTGCTGAGCACCAGTGGGCAAGTGCAGAACTGGGATTCCAATGGACTTTTGGAGAAGGATTGGGCTTCTCGGGCTGCCCGTGGAGCTGCTGCACCCATTGCGTTGCCTTGGCTGCTCAGCCCAGATGCTAAGCAGAAGGAACATGTTCAGTGTCCCAGGCACTGACAGCTCAACGTATACACAGCCTAGATAGCTTGCAAACTAGATAAAGGAGTGACAACATCTCCTTGAGAGAAAACACAGGATTTCCCCCTCTGCGGTGCTTCATCTCTGCTGTCTCCTGATTTTGATCTCCCAGGGCACACTGCTCACTGCTGCCTTCCCACTGCCCTGGGGCTTATGGAGCCTCTTGGAGCAGCATGGAGCTGCCTTCCTGCACACTTTATGCTTATCAAGGTTCTCGATGGACAGTGTGCTTTGTGGGGTGGGGTGAGACTCTGGTTCCCTGCTGTCTTTGCTGGAGTTGTTGGTTAGCAGCACCCCAGGCCACCTCTTGCCCCCTTCTCTAAGCAGCTTTTTACTCTGCACAGCTCAAAAAGGTTGCAAATGCCTTTTCTCTGGCTTAGAGAGAGAAGAAAATGCTTCTGGATCTAAACCAACTATTCAAACTCTCTCTTTCTGGCATCCAAAGAAATCCCAAGAGTTTGTTTTGCAAAGGAGAAAGTGCTGGAGATTGAAAAGTGAGCTGTAGAGGTTAAATACAGAGAAAGGTGCACACAGGGTTTAGGACACCTTAAGAATAATGTGAATTATTTAACACTGAGAGCACTGAAGGATACACCAGATGAAAGTTGGGATGGATTTGCACTGCCCTTGTGCTGCCATTGATTCCCACTCCCGGCCCATTAGTGGTGCCATGGGGCAGGGGCTCAGGGCAGCTGGAAACCTCTGGCCTTCTGCAAAATGTTTTTCAGTGGCCACAAACTGGGGACTGTGCAGCCCCACAGGGACAACCCTGCCTGTGCCCAGCTGCTGAATGCAGAGATTGGTGGATGGGCAGCAAATCCTGCACCAACGGCCAAGCCTGATCCATGTGGTTTGAGGGTTACACGTGGGCATCCTCAGTCCTAAAAGAGCTGTTTGGGGCTGATGCTTGCAAGGCTTAAGGTTTCCAAAGGTGCCGATGCGATGCATTGTCACAGTGTGCCATTAGCCCATCAAGCAGCATGCTGCCTTCCCGACGAGGCACCAAACAGAGGGCAGGAAAATTAATTGGAAAATGCATCACCAATCTCCCCATGAAGCCACAACCACGCACCCACCGTGAGGCTGCTGGCTTCCTGCAGTCTTCCCATGGAAAATGTCCTCACCTCCTGCTGCAGTGGGGTGGCATCTCCGGAGGTGCACGGCGGGAGCTGCTTGTGTTTGGTTGGAGCACCAGGAAGGATTTCAACTCAAGGTTTTGCTCCCATGTCCTAGCGGAGCGGCACTGCCACGAGCAAACAGAGCCCACAGCAGGGAGAAGATCACTGAGAAAGGAAAGGGCTCTGCTGTAGGCAGCTCTAGGTTAATAAGTGAACTATTCATCTGATAGGGACACAGGAGAAGTTTGCAGGTATTCAGCCCCGCTACAATTCAGCAATACCACTTTGCTTTATCTCTCGCCCAAGTAACACAAACATTTATGGAATTACATTTTAAGGCTTTTAAAGGTGTGTTTAGAACTTGTTTTCTTTGAAGCGTTATCTTTGCAAGCTCTCATGCGCTGATAAAGGCCGTGTTTGGCTGCCTCTCGAGGAGAGCTCGTAAGCGGTTGGCTCAGGGAGGTTTCTCCTCGGGGGCTGCAGGACAGCAGTGGTGGCAGTGCCGCAGGTGACAGCCTCGGGGACGGAGCAGACAGAGAACAGATGGGAAATAAAGCCCTTGGTGTCAGCGTGAAAGTTGCCATCTCCTCCCCGGGAGAAGGGAAGGAGCGCAGCGAAGCGAATGACCTCACTGCAGGATGGTTCCACTTAGCATCCCCATCCCTCCTCCCGGCCCTGCCCAGGGATGAAGACGTCTCCCCACAGCTCATCACTCACAGCAGTGCATACCCGCGCCTCGTCCCGCAGTCGGGGATTTGACCCGGAGCTCCTCGAAATCAATGGAAAGGCTCCAGCGGATTTCTGCGGGGCTCGGAGCTGAGCGAATGTTGGCAAACTGCACCGAAGCTAATGGGAGCTTTGCTGGCAGTGCGGGCTGACGGGTCAGGCGAAGGGAGAAAATTAATTCGTCAAGAGGAAGATTCATCTTCTCTTGAAGTTTCCAAGGAGTTTCTTAAAGGAGCACTCACCACCACACTTTCCTGCACGGAGAGCAGCTCCGGATTGGCAGTGATGCTATTGCAAATATCTTGGGGGGGTGTGAAGTCTCTCCCCACTCCCTTTGCCCTGTTTCTGTCCCTCTTCAGCTCAGCTCCTCACCTCCACCCTTGCCTGGAGCCAAAATCTCCGTTCTGGAGCCTGGCCCCGCTCGGCCTCCCCTGTGCTGTTGCTTTCATTCATTTTCTTCCCTCCAAATCGCCAGGCACAACTTGTCTGAACGTATGCCGAACCTGATAAGCCTTTGGCAGCCTCAAGAATAGATTGCTTTCATAAAAATGAATACCATTTCGTGAGAACTGGGGAAGGGGGAAGCAAAAGCAAATGCGAAAATAATGTGCAGGCAAGGGCCCATGCAATCACCTGGCAGGAAGAGGGATTCACAAATCAAAGCATAAATCACAGCGCTGCAAGCAGCTGGGCCAGGCGGGCGGTGAAGCCCCGCACCTCCAGGCTCTGTTTGCACACTTGGTTCTGCACGGAGTGCGGAGCGGGCACATCTTTCACCAGGGCACAGAAGGGAATTTGCTGAAAAACTCACAAAGGAGAAAGGAGCCCCAGGACTAAGATCGAGATCCAGGAGTGTGTGGGTGCAGCGGTTTTGCAGTTATCGGGGCAGGGCAGGGAGGTTTGAGGGATATGGTTTTGCCCCAGCCGTTGGTGCAGCTTGGCAGAAATATCGGCCCAAAGAAATCACGTGCCCAATATGAGTTTTGCACTTAGAGAGCAAAACTTCACCGAGGTCCCTGCAAATAGACGAGATGCTTGTGAGGAAAGGACATGAATCACTGCTCCGTACAGCTCAAGCCATTGCACAACAGCACACACTGCAGTTCCACCATGCCAAGCCAGCAGATTAGCAGTGAAGCCCGAGGGCAAATCTGACATACCCAAAGATGTTGGCCCTAGAAGGAGAGTGCAATGCTGCTAGTGCCAGCTTAGCAATTCGTGTGTGTAAGCACGGTGCTCACTTAGCTGAGTCCTTTTCTCCACCTTCTGGGCTCTGCGGCTACAGGAAACATGCAGTTTCTTCCTTTGCACTCTTTGGTGACAGGCACGGGGTGGGCACTCGCCCGGCTCCTGGTTTCTCATTATGGAGAAGATGGAAACAATGAGAAAAAGTGAGCGGTGGTTCCAGGCTCCATCTGTTGGTTGTCCACCTGGAAGAGGAGAGCAGTGGAACATCTCTCTTTGCAAGGGTTTGTGCCATAACTGAACTTCAAAATAAGCTTTCTTGTCTTTAAGAAAGATACTACTGATGGATTAATTACGTGGGAATAAATGACATAGTTGTGTTTTACGGGTAAAGCATTGAAGTCTACCAAAAACTAAAGAGCTGTCATCCCTCCCCAGCTCCAGAGAGCAGGAGCCATTCTAATCACAAGTTTTGCTAACGAAGCAGTCGTGAAAAATATTTACTGCCAGAGTTCCTTCAACTGACATTTGCATCTTCTGTAATTTGCCAAATTCTCTGTGCAACTGGAGCTGTTTTCGTGGGACTATAATTTACAAGAAGGGTTTTTCCTCACTTCTCAGTGTCTGCTTAAAAAAAAAAAAAAGAAAGAAAAGCAACAACCGAAAGCATCTTTGGTTCTGAGATTCACACTTAATTTTTTATTTTCTTTTGGCCAGGGGAGGAGGGAGAGGCAAGGGGAAATGGATATCATAGGAGACAGAGCAGAGACGAAGGAGTGAGAGATAGGAGGACTGCTCAGTGCAGTGAGTCACGGTCGCTCGCAGGAGAGCCAAGAAGTGTCAGAGCACAGCGGGGTCCTCCCCAGTTCAGCTGACTGGGAGCCAGCTGAGAGCGGGCTCAGTTCCCCTGTCCCTAGAGAAGAAAATAAAGATGGATTTGGGGCAGGATCAGCATCGGGATCCAGGAGGAAGTGGGTAAAACCACCAGATGTCATTGGTCTCCTCCTTGGTGGTGTGAGAGCCAGGCACAGGGACCATGATGCCAATGTGCCCTGCAAACCACCCCGCTGCTTTTTTTAGAGCACCAAATATTTGCGTGTTGGGCTATTGGGAAAATTGAAGGAACAGTGACAGCAACAGGTGAATGCAGGTGGGATCATGAAAACTTACAATGTGTTTCCTGACTCAACACATTGTGCCAAAACTGGGCATGGACAGATGCATTTCCATCATTGTTTTGTGCTTCATTGAGAACAGCTGCCACCCACTTTCCCACTGTCTTTGTACTCCTGTAGGTTTGCAGCACCTTGGAAGGCAAACACTGCTCTCCCCATGTGTTTGCAACCCAGATGTTGCAGGTTCAAGGAGGTGAAAGAAAACTGAGCCAACATGGGAAGGACTCATCTGCTTCTCCTTCCAACCCAGAGAAAAGCCACAGCTAAAGGGCAAAGCAGCGCCGGTGCGAGAAGGTTGGAGGCACGGGGGCAGCTCTCCAGCCCAGGAAGGAGAAGGAAAGGAGGATATTTTAGCAGGAAATTTGCCCTTCTGTTTCAGTTTGGACAATATATATTGCCATTGTGAGAGGCAAAGGATAAATATGGACTGGCAGCTGCTGGATGCAGCCCTGCTGCAGGAAGGACCTTGCACCCCACGGCTGCTCCATCCCACCTGGCTCTGGTTTGTAGGGCCACGAGTGAGCTCCATCATCTTGAACAAATCATTCCCACCCCTCAAATTGGCATCTCCTCCGTCTGCACACTGAGATGCTGATATTGCCCGTCGCACTGCAAAGAGCCAGGAGATCTGCACCCCTCATTTGTCAGCTGTCCCTGCTCGCTCCAAGTCTCTGTGGCCACATCTCATGCGCTGGGGTTGTTGGATCCACACCAGGAAAGAGCAACTCAGAGAGCACCAATATCCCTGTGCAGGACACCCCCTGCAGAAATGGCCTTTCCCAGGCCTGGCAAGCTCCCTGCCGGTGTGAAGCCCCCAGGTCTGCGGAATGATGCCCTTTGCTGTGAGTCTGAATGTTTTAACGTTCTGAAAGGGGAACGTTCATCCTTTTCCCCATTAGGCATTTTGCTCTGGCTTGCTAACTGTGACAGGGAGCTCACAAGCTTTTGAAAACAGTGAGACGACTCAGAGAAGCAAAGAAGCAGAACAGAAGAGGGAAACCCGCATAAAACCAGAACTTACTCTGTCTGTGTCATCACTATAGTTGGAGTGGCCGCCCTTCTCCCGTCCAGTTTGGTTTTATATCTCTAAGTACTGGAAATAAGAGGTGGGTGACGCCACCGGGGAGCCTCCTCCTTGCTGCTGCAGATGTGCAGGAGTAACAGGGAGGAGGACAGGGTAACACGCGTGCCCCCCGCGCCCAAACCCCGCACACAGCTCCGCGGGGCTCTGAGCGGCTCCGTGCGCAGCTCCCGGTCGCAGCGGGCGCTTTGCAAAGCCGGCAGCAGCCCCTGGCGGAGGCTGCGTGCTACGCGTGCCCCGGCGGCTGCACGGCCCTCGGGGACGTTGTAATCGTCTCAAGCGGAAAACCAGCTCGCTTTGCTCTGCGTTGCTCTTTTTTTGTCGGAAGAGAAATCTGCGGAACTCAGGCACAGGGGGTTAGGCTCGCCCTCATTCGAAGCCCCAAGCAAAGGGGACGTTTGTCTTTTGGACGCTGATGGGACAAGTCGGAGTCCTGAATAGTTAATGGAAAGATTTTCATTGCAGGTGAACACATCCTGTATGTGCCTCGCTTTGTATGGCGTGGACAGCTGCATTCACCCCACTGGCCTCGCCAGAAAAGCTGTGCAGGTGGAGCAGGCAGTTCCACCAGGGCTTCTCATCTCCCTGGTTTCCACTTCCAGTCATCTATTTCAGTCCTGATCTGCTGTCTCCAGGTTGCACGAGTGCTCTCATTTTACTTCTTTTAGAAGACTTCTCTTTTTTTTTTTTCCTACAAAAAGTGCTTGACATTTTTTTGTTCTCAGCTGTAAAGAAGTTTAATTCCTGCCCAGAATTTGCACTTTCCAGCCTAGAAGCAGAGCAATCTTTGGCATAATCATGATTTCTCTAAGCAGCCTGCGTGATCTCCAATAGACATCCACAAGACAAGGAAGAGACTATTTCAAAACGCATCACCTTCTACTTCCCAGAAGTGCTCCTCACCCATCAGCACAGCCCATCCACCCATGGCACCAGGCCCTCTTGCTCCCCTTCCCAAAGCTGGAGATGGAACCAACAGTGCAGCTGCTGAACCACAGGAGCAGGCACATGGTGGTGTCCCCAAGGCCGGTGCCACTTGTCCCAACGCTGCTGGTTGTCTGGCAGAGCTCTGTGCCTGTGGCTGGGCTGTCCCAGCGTGAATCCCTCATCCATGTGGTTGTCATTAGTTCCATCGCCGCAAACATCAGCCTGAGGTATTGGGCTGCATCGAACAGTCAATCTCTAATTGCCAATTCCTTTGTAGAGCAAACAGCCCAAAAGGAAAGGGAAGAGTAGAAAGGAGGCAAACGATTCCTTTTGCCCACTGGCTTGTGCAAAGCACTGACTGTAAAACAGCCCCCACAGCCCCACACCATGTCCCTCCTGCAGAGGAACGAGCCAGGAATTCCATGAGCAAACTGCCACCGCCGAACTGTCCCTACAGGTCGGCCGAGGACCATGGCTTGCCGAGCAGCTGCTTGTTTACCTGCCGCCCATTTCCATGGCGTGGGAGTGCAGCCACATTCCTGCGAGCCCCGACTGCTCCCCGCCTCTCCGACCCATCCGCGTGCCACCAAGGAAGCACAGAGCCGATGTTTGACAAGAAATGCTGCCAAGGATGCTCAGCGCCGCGCCGGGCTTGCTGAACCGGCCAGCTCAGCAGCAGGGTGTAAACCATCGCGGGGATGGGGCTGCGGGTGGATGGATGCGACCTTATGCCATTGCAGGGTCTGAGCTGTTTTTGGGGGGCTGAGCTCTGGGGGCGTGCAGAGGGGGCTGTGCCAGTGGGAAACTCGGCCAAGGGGCTCAGCTCTGTGCATCCAGTTCCCCTCCCTGCCCAAATGCAATTTCATCCCTTGTGTTTGTGGCACATTTGTGGCTTCAGCGGCGCGGGGGAAGGCTGCTCCTGCCCAGCTGTGGTGGGAAGCACATGGTAGCCAGCATTTTTCCGGGGGATGCTGCACTTCAAAGGCTCAGGGACGTGTCCCCGTTGCCTGGGGCTGCACCGGCCCACGGCTGGGTGGAAGCTGCTGTGTCAGCAGCCGGAGTGGGGAGATGAGCCATGCTGAGCCAGGGCTGCCTGCTGGGGTCAGCCCCACAGCCCCCACCCAACCATTGCTCCCCAGAGCATCCCCCACTTCACAGTGCCCCAGGAATCCACCCAGGACTGTGGCATTTCTCTCACCCCCCCACTTGCAAGCACTCAGATGCATGGTTTGGAGAACATTGCTTCTCCTTTCCCAAGTGTTTTGGGTTTGCTGCATGACCTGCTTGCATGCCCTGTGCTGTGCATTGCATACCATCCCAAGCCCAAACGCAGCCCCTTGTCTGAGCTGCACCACCAAGATGTGCCCCTCTGTAGAGGCAACATTCCCTTCAGTGAGCCTAACAAATGCATCAGGGTTTAGCAGGATGCTGATGTCACTTTGATTTTTTCTTTTTCTTTTTCTTTTTCTTTTTTTTTTTTTTGCTCTTCCCCTCTGAAGGTGCCACACGTTATGTAAAAAGAAAAAATTCCCACCTTAATGGTGGCTGAATTATTTAAATGGGACTGTTTGCTAATGTGATTGACTTCAACCAACAGCACAGGTTGAGCTGTAATTATGGGAAAACAATCAAATCTCTATCTGGGTTCAAACCATACTGGTCCTGCCACTTTTTTCTATTACAGCAGAACCTGTTCAGCAGCTTCGGCCAAGCTGTGCCTCCTTTCTGCTGCTGGGGCAAAGAAATGCAAACCAGTAGAGCAGGTCAGACTGCGAAGAAAAATTATGGCTTATTGTCTGTGCAAGTTCACCCACACTGCTCACTTCTGTCTCCCGTGTCCCAGATGACTGCACTCAGATCACAGCTTAACTGAGCCCGAGGAGCCCAGGGAGAGACACAGATCCCCATGTGAGTATTGTGCCTGCACTGATTTTTATCTGTCCCTTAGCACCTGGCACGGGGAGCTGGGAGGGAGCTGTGGAATGGCCCCAAAACTGCACATCAGTGCTCTGGGGAGCGATGTCAGTCAGTGCCGGCAGCCAGAGCCCAGTGCAGCGCTCAGCCCATGGGCACTGTCCCGGGTTTGCTTGCTCTGCTGTCACCTCTCTGA
Source organism: Numida meleagris (assembly GCF_002078875.1). NCBI lineage: Eukaryota > Metazoa > Chordata > Aves > Galliformes > Numididae > Numida > Numida meleagris. Next base: position 7,776,664 of record NC_034427.1, on the reverse strand, counting down.
GCTCATGGAGGCTCCTGGGGTTTTTCCAGTAGCCAGGGAGCCGCAGGCGTGTTGCAAAGCATCTCTGCCTCTTTGGGGAGCAGGGAGCCGGGCTGGGGACCTTTCCTCTAACAAAACCTCTGCTCCAGCGTGGTCCGTCTGAACAGGAAAGGCAATGAGGCGTCACTGGGATTTGAAATGCACCTAGCTGTCGCTCAGGCTGAGTGCGATAGCTGCACAAGGATCAGAGAAGGCTGTGGGTGTTGGGGTGTGTATGTCAGGAGTCCGGTCACGTTTACATCTAAAGAGCAGGGACCGGAGGCAGGGAGCATCAAAGCTTTCTGTGACCAAATAGCCGGGGCTGAGGCAGAGCCCTGTCCTCAGTCGCACTGGGATGTGCCGTGGGAGCACGGGGCACTCAGCAGTGCCCATCCCAGGCAGGTGGCACTGCTGCCCCGGTGTCAGCACCCAGCTCCTGTGGCATCACCCCCAGTTCTGCCTTTCCCATACAGCATCTCGTGCACTCAGGAATAGAGAGCTCCCAATATCAGATTCACTTCCCATTTTCTCACCCTAAATCAACTGTATTTCTCTTGCTGGGGCTACATCTACTCTCCCCTACCTTACATCTGAGCTGAAGGAAGGGATGGGGATACCGGGGGCAGGGGGGATAAGGGGCTGTGTCCATTGCCTGCTCCTCATCCCTGTCTGCTGGAATGGTCCTGTGATGGGGAATGCCCTGGGGTTAATGCCCTGATGGGTAACACTTCCCTGGGGCACTGTAAGTGCAAGTCCTCCTGAGTGCTTCCCAACCTGGGAATTGCTTCAAAACCCAACCTGGGCAAAATGTCCCCATCACCAATGTGTCACCAAGCATTTGGGGAAAGCAGAGATGCCTCAACCCATAAAAATGCCTGGCTGAAGCTGTCCTGCTTATAGATGGCACTGTGTGGGGCTGAGTGGTAAGTAGGGACCTGGCCATAATGCCAGAGCTGTGCTGCAAGTCAGAGATTTGTGCCATAGTTGCCTTGGAAGAGCCATGTGGGATACGAAGGGAAATCCAAGGCACAAAGTCTTCCAAAGCTGTGAGTGTTGTTCATGCAGAGCAGATCCCTGCAAATGGTTCCTTGCAGCCCTCCTTGTCCCACATCAGGCAGCCAGTCCCCCATCAAAACATCCCCATCTACAGGGGATCCTGGGGCATTCCCATTTGAGAATCTCCATCCGGGCATTCCCAAATGCAGGGGGTCCCAGAGCATCCCCCTAGGGCATCCCCCTTGGGGGAACCCCATCAGCAGGGGCTCTTGGGGCACCCTATCAGGTCATCCCCATTCTCAGGGGTTCCAGAGCCACACCCAGAACACGAGGCCCCACAAGATCCTGGGGGCAGAAGTCCCTCAGCTCCACCAGCACCTGTTTGCAAGCCTGAGCTTTTCTTTTTATAAATACCATTGAGGAGAAAAGTGGATTCAATTAAAAACTTCATTACCCGCGTTGTGTCCAGAGGAGAGAAATTTACACTTTTCATTCGCATTGAACTGACTCGGGATGCTCGTGCACACAGTGCCACAGTGGGTGCAGAGATGCCAGTTTGTGTGTGTGGTTAGGATGGATTTTTGTGCTTGAAGTGCTCCAGGTGCCATGCACAACATCCATCCATTGCTCCCCAGCCCTCCCCAGGGCTGCTCCCATTTGCTGTGCCCAGCCAGGGGCTTTGGGCAGGGTGAAGCTGTGAAAGTGTTGGGTGTTCGGGTGCTTTGGGTGCACCTCTGCTCCCGACAGAGCCTTGAGCTATTCCCTGAGCCTCGCCACTTCTCAATTAAAACACCTGAAAAACGCAATAATGCTTTATTACCCTCTTCCCAGAGCATTTTGAGGTGTTAATTAAGCGATGTTTATAGAAGCTGTGGTTATCCCGAGATGCGCAGGCAGATAAGGGACTCTTTCAAACCATCTTCCAAATCCTCACTCAGACAGCCGGAGCTGCCCGTGCCTCTGCCCAAATCCCACTGCGCCCTGGGCAGCAGCACGGCACGGCCACAGGGTCCAAGTGTGTACCCAGGTGGGGGATTTGGGGCAGTAATCATGTAATGGGAGAAAATCCACAGTGCTTTGGTGATTGCCACAGGTGTTAGAGAAAGGAGGAGCATCCCCCAGTGGGCCAAGGGCCCTGCAGAATCTCCGTGACTGATCAGGCAGTTTTTGTGAGTATAAATTCTATTTGTATTTCTAAAATTAGACTGGAACATAGAGGGGTGGCCAAGAAAAGAAAGGCTGGCTAACGATGGCAGTGCTGCCCAGCAGTCACACAGCAAAAGGTATATTGCATAAACCAAAGCTGAACCTCTCCAGCACTGCTGATGGGGAAATATTTGATTGTAAATCCATTAAGCTGAGCTGATCTGATAGTGTCAGAACTTCAGAGTCTCGAATTTATTTATTTCTGAATGAGTTATTCTCATTTAGCCAAAGAGCTGCTTCATTCTTCCAAAACAGGCAGTGCTGCCCAAGCCCATCACTTCCCAAACCCTGTAGCATGGGATGGGAAATCATCCCCCCAGCCACGGGCATGGAGAGCAAGCATCAGTCTCAGCTCTCTTTCCAAAGCAGCCAGATTCAGGGGCTGGCCCCAGCACTGGGCTCTAAAACAGGGAGCACCCATGGCTCTGAGAGATGCACAGCCCCATGGCACCAGCACACTGAGGGGCTGCTCCTGGCCTCGCAGCATCCAGCACCGTGCAGTGTAAATTATGGTGACAGCTCTGGGAAGGGCTCAGGGCTGTCAGTGAAAACCCTGTCACGGGGATTCTGTGGTCTAGTCTTCAGTGATAAATCTCTCTCAGTAAATCCTCCCAAGTGGATCGGAGGAGCGGGGGTGTGTGGATTCCCACCTTAGCTGCTCCATGTACGGTAAGAAGAGGGCAAATTGAACCTTTCAAGAGCCTGGGTGGTCTGCAGGGCTGATCTGCATGGCAAGAAGCCAAATTCTGGGTACAGAGGAGTGGGGGACAGTGTTCATACAGTGTCTCATAGTAACTGTGGTTGTGCACAGACCAGTGACCGAAACATCTCCAGATTTGCTGCAATGGCAGTCCCATTTGCAGTTCCCTTTTGCAGACAGGAATGGATGCTGGCATCTTAATAAAAGCACCAAAAATCTCAGTAGCTTTTTTCATCCTAAAGCTCAGGATCAAATCCCCAGGCAGGCACATCCCCTGCTGACTCAGGAGCACTGAGAAAAAGACCAGGATGGAGTCCCAGCCCCAATGCAGCTGTGTGCGGGGAGCAGGGCTGCTGCCTACACCCCAGCCAAAATTACAGCCCGGATCCTGACCCACCAGGTTCTGCCCACAGCGCTGACTCACAGCAGCTGCCTGCTGCCGGCACTGCTGGCGGGGCTCTGACCCAGCTCCCCCAACATCCCAGCCCAGCTATCTCCTTCCTGGTGCATCCCAGCCTCAGCCCTGAGTGCCCAAGGTGGGGATGGTGACACTGGGACAGGGCAGCATGAGCAGGGGCTGATCCAGCGCAGAATGGAGCCCACGCTGTGATGCTGGCTCAGCTTCCAGGTGCAAAGCCATCCCATCCCTCAGCACTTCAAAGCCTTCCCAACCAGCACCCTACCAGGCAGCGGCAAATCTCCCCATCTCCTCCTCACCCCAAATTCAGGACTCAGCAACCCCAAGAGGCTGCCAGCTGCACAGATGGTGTTCTCGTTAACATCTTTTCATGGGGTTTTTGTCGGAGATGAGCCGGGTATTATTTCACCTGGCTCATTGTTAAGCGATGGTTTTTGAGGTTGAGCAGAAGGAGATCAGCTCCCAATCCCATTTCACGGTGGCTGATCCCAAGCAGCCTGTTGGCTGTGCGAGCCACAACAAGCTATGTGTGCTCAGGAGCCATCACCCAGTGCTGGCACAGGCTGCTTTCTGCCCACAGAAGCAGCAGCAATGACTTTTTCTCACATTTTTATGCTCAAAAGGCAAGGGGAGCTGCTCAGAGGTTCATGTTCAAAGAGCGTGGTTTTGCAGCTGAGTTTCTGATCCGTGTTTTGGTCTCCGTCTTGCTGAGCTGAGCGTGGTGAGAGCACACAAGCCCAGCTTGCTGCTTGTGCTTGCTGGCGCGTGCCTAATTTCTTTTTAAAATCAGACCCTTTAGGGGAAAGTTTCTCCTTCCAGCTCTGCATGCCCACATCTTGCATATGCAGGCGATCAGGCACACCTCTGCTCTGCATGCAGATAAAGGCACGCGGGTGCCGGCAGGGACGGGAAGCGTGCAGCAGCTGCAGAACCCTTCCCATGCCGCCGTGGGGCTGTTGGGTTCTCCCCATTGTGCGGGGTTTGCTGGCCCAGGGCACACAAGTCACACACCCAAAGCAGGCAGGGGACCCTCTGCGATGCCCCACAGTGGTACTTGGATACTTGCTGCTCAGCAGCACTGCCTGGCCCAGGAAGGTCCACAGCTATCTGGGGGACCCAGTGTCATGCCCCGATACTGCCCAAGGTTTTGGCTAAGTACTCCCATTTTGGAAGGAGAGAGTTTAGCTCAACGTCAGTGTCCCTGCTGGCAACTTCAGAGCTCGTGATCACTGGGGTTAGGGCAGATTTTAAAACCAACCATTTGACTTTCAGACTGACGGCTACCTGGTGCCTTTGGGGATGGACTGGATGATGTCCAGAGGTCCCTTCCAACCCCTACAATTCTGTCATTCACAGCTTCCTGAGCTGGGGGTACCATGGCTTACTAACTCTGACCCTAACCCCACAGTATCAACAGGGAAACCAAGGCGGGGGCAGACAGGAAAGAGACCTGAGCCCTCCCCAAGGTTCTGAGGGGCCTCAAACCTCACCCAGCCTTCACCTCTCCAGGCATCTGGAAAACAGGGCTAATAATGCTGGTTTTGGTGTCTCCCCAGGTGCAAGGAGGCAGCAGAGGTAGCCAGGGCAATGGCAGCTGGGCAGCTGAGTGGTGCATACCAGGCAGATGGCGAGCGTCTCTGGAACCATCAGGCTCCAGCCCTACAGCTACAAAGACTTTTCTTGTCATCTGTCCTCAGCAGCATGGGACACAAGCCCTGCTCCCCACATAGAGCCCCACAGTCCCCAAAAATAGAGGAAAAGCCTGATTTTCAGCTGCTATGGTGTTCCCACTATCCAAGAGATCACTATTCTGATTCATCTGTGCTCCCAGCCCTGGGCTGATGCAGGGTGCACAGTTCTGAAAACCCCAATGAACACATTGCTCTTGTTGCGTGTGTGGGTTAGCAAATCATTTTACTTTCTATATTTGGGAAGGTATTTATTTGTCTTCTTCCTACGACTTTGCAAAACACCGTATCATAAAATCATAGAACCTTTAAGGTTGGGAAAGACCACTAAGATCATCTAGTCCAAACCAGATATCCACAAAATGCATTTTTCATTGGACATTTTTTTCTGTTCTAGGCTAAAACCTGAATAATTTGAAACAAAGGGACAGCCTTGCATGCAGCCCAGGAGCACGGCACAGCTCTGAACATGACCACAGAGAGCTTTGCAGAATTCTTGAACAAGCTCAAGGAAATCCATGAAAAAGAAGTCCAAGGTAAGGAGACGCGAGAAGTCTTCTTAAAAGCTGGCCAAAATTCATTTCTTTTTGGTGCTGCCTTGATCTGTTTGGTTTCAAATAACCCTCTGATGGTGTTCTCTCTCTGTCTTATTGGGATATGGCTTGGATACTGAGGGCAAGAGGGAACAGGAGAGACACAGTGGTCTATAAGAAAGAAGCAACAAGAATTTGAGGCCCTGTTAAAGAAAACCTTAGATTGTTGATTCCTCTAGGGAATTTCCCAGTCATACATCATTAAAGTAAGAACCATTCTGTTAAGAAAGCAAATGCCAAATCCTATTGCTTTCCTATTAAAACAATTCCCAGTGTCAGCATTATGAGCAAAACAACAGCACTTTTGGACGATTCTGGCTTATGAATTCATTTTTGTCTTTGTGATTTCAGGCCATTGGAGAGTTAGAGGAAACTGTTGAGCAATCTAAACCACATGTTTACATCTATTTTGCATAAAATGGATTTGACAAAACATAACATCTGCAGATCCATAAATGAAAGCGTTCTCGTTGAGCTGTAAATATTCTCCAAGACGCTTTGCAGCCCCCAGAGCTATAAAATACTGCCCACCTGGGAAACGCCTGCTGTAGTTCAAATAACCAGAAACAAAACTGTAACAGACTTTTTGGGGGTGGAGGGGAAATGCAAATTCATTAAACAGTAGAAATGCAAAACGTGCTCCCATTCTGTACAGCTTTGGCAGTGATGTCAAACTGCGGTGTCACTTAGTGCGGGCGGTGTGTTGGTCTTTCTCAGGAAAGTGGTTTGCAAAGCGAAGAAGTTCCTTTCAGACAGAAGCCAGGTGATTGCTTTTTGTTTCTGAGGTGCCGTGGGATTTGCAGTTGGCACCCAGCTCTCCACCTCTCCATCTTTGTTCCTTGTTCCAGGTCTGCAAACAAAGCTAACGGAGCTGACGACAGAGAAGTGCCGGTGAGCAGCGCCCGCGGTGCCAATGTCCCGGCGGGTGCAGGGGTTGGGTTTTAAGACCTCCAGGCACTTCTGTGCCTCACAGAGGTGCCCACGAGCCCTGAGCAGGTGGTTCCATTTTAGAGAGCATCCTTTGCCTATTTGGCTGTGCCAAATTTAAGCCTTTTAATGCCAGCAGTGCGAGCAGCACGGTGGGCTCAGAGCAGAAACCCTTCCCACAGACTGGGTGCTGAGGATGAAGCCATAGGTACTGGGAGAAGCCCAGTAACCCCCTTTTCCTGGCTCTTTTCTTGCACTAGTGATGCCCAGAGAATTGAAGAGTTGTTTGCTAAAAACCACCAACTAAGGGAACAACAGAAGGTCCTCAAAGAAAATGTAAGAGTGCTGGAAAACAGGTAGGATTTCATGTTCAGCTATTTGGTGTCACTCACATTGCCGGGGAATGGTGGGGAGTGCATGGTTCTGCACACACACAGTGCCCATTTCCCCATGTGGATGCGTGGTAACAAGCTCCTGACCGTGAGTTTTCATCCAGGCTGCGAGCGGGTCTCTGCGACAGATGCATGGTCACCCAGGAGCTGGCAAAAAAGAAGCAGAATGAGTATGAGAATTCCCATTTCCAGAGCCTCCAGCACATCTTCATTCTCAGTAGGTACCGAGGTCTGCCGTGAGCTCAGCTTTGGCTCGCTGGGGCTGTGCTTTCTGACATCTGCAGTGGAGCCACTCGATGGCTGCACACACAGGAGGAGTCTGGAGACAGGGAGGAGGGAGGGAGTGATGGAAGCATGGAGGTGCTGGGGAATCAGGTCTGGTGACCACACTTGAAGCAGAGGAGCTGGGGTTTCAGCCCTCCGAAACTCCAGAAAAAGGAGAGATAAGAGATCGAGCTCCATCCCACTCCGTGCAACACCCAAAGCTGTGGTTCCCTGGTGTCTCTCTGCAGCCAACGAGATGAGCCGCCTGAAGGAGGAGAACAAAGCTCTCAAGGAAGAACTGAAGAGGCTCCAGAGCCTGGAGTAAGTGCTCTCTGGATGTCATTTGTGGCACAGGGCGCTGGTGTGTCTTCCCTACCACCGAGCAGGGCTATGTCTGGACCTTTGTGTCCAAAGGGATAGTTTAGCATCTGATTCCCGTGGGTTCCTGTAGACATTAAGACAGCAAAATACCTGTAATGGTCCAAGTCTTCACTGAGCTTTGCTCATTCCCCTCTTCACATGCACCCAAGGGCTGAGTCCTTGGTGAACACGGGGATCCAGTGATATAGAGGGAAAGATCTGCTCCAGCAGGTTAATGCTGAAAGCCAAGGAACCTGCCAGGCAGGCTGATACATACAAATCAGCTCATTCCTCAAGGGCTTAAAGTCCAGAGGAATTAGCGCTGAGGGATTAGTTTAGAAATGTGTTTTCTTTGGAGCTCAGAAGCACCGCCCGCTTAAAGAGAAACCCTCACTTCTACACTCCGATGCTCCCCAAAGTCTGAGCAGTTTGGGAGCTGCTGATACTATTGGGTTTGCTAAGCACCGAGCTCTGCTCTTCCCTGGGCTGCTGCATTGGAAGGTTCCAACCAAACACCCATGTCTTGGCATCAGGGTCTGGTCAGGACTTGATCCATGACAAAAGTGTGGGGGCTCAGACTCAGTGGCTCCCTCAAAGGGACCCATCAGAATGGTGACAGTGGGAGCCCTGAATCCAACCCTCCACCAGATGGGGACGTACGGGTTGTCACAGATCTTTTGCAACAGCTGCAGTGGGGTTTTGCCTTACCCAACTTCGTGGCTCCCCATGACATTACCCATGGGCAGGTGGGGAAATAAGACCTTAAGCTGCCATGCTGGCTCCATCCCATGCTGCAGAGTGCAGCCGAGCCAGCAATAACCTGAAAGAGAGGGAGGTGAGGCTGAAGATCCAGTCTATCCACATGATATATAAATATGTATATTTACACATCAGGTTCTGTAACTCAAAGCTGCTGATACAGTGGCTCTCAAACTGATGATTCCCTTCTCCTGCCCTTTCCCATCCCTTTGTGTCTTCTATCTTTCCGCAGGGACAGGACCAAGTACCCAGGAGCCATCTCCAGGGAGCGCAGCTCCACGCCCAGCTCCCCACTGCCATTACTGTCCCCTACTGGCAGGAACACCAGTGCCGAGAGAGTGGTTCTCGGGGTGGCAGAAGACTCCCAACATGGTGTGCCAGGGCTTGAGCTGGGGGAAGGTGGGTGCTGTGGTCTAACCACTCGGTGGAGTCCTGGGGACAAGGCAGAGTGGCTGAACCGGGGGGCAGAGCTGCTCAAGGAATGGGCCTGGAGAGCATAGAGCAAGCTGCTGGCAGCTCAGATGGATGCTGTTACAGAATAGGGACAAATATGCTGTTCTGCTTTATGCAAACAGTCCCTGGGGGTGTTTGGGTGCTCTCTGTCTAAGACAGGTTCTGTGCAGGCGTGCAGCCACCACCCACTTGGTGCATATGTTTGCCCACCATATGTTTGCCTTGGTGCCAGCAGTGGAGAGTCCACTCATTCACATACTTGCTAGAATCAGAAGGAAATTTCAGCTCAATGGGACCATCCCAGAGTCTGGTTTTGTCTTTTTTTTTTTTTTTGCAGAGAAGTCCACAGGACAGAGAAGCTCTCCAAGCAGCAGGGTTTCCCCAAGCACTGTCCTCCAAGAAGCCAGCCTGGCAGAAATGGTGAGCTGACAGAGGGAGCCCAGAGTCCTCAGGGCTGCTCCCAATCTGCACTGGGTTAAGAGGGGTTGAAGTGGATGGAGAATGAGTAGGAGACACTTAGGGGGTAAAACAGTTACCTAGAATTGGGCAGAACGCTGTTGCCAGGGATGAGGAGGAAAACACCCCAATGACAGGTGCATGCTCTTCAGGAATTGCTGCTATCTGCTAGCAAATCATTTACATTTTGGCATAGGCTCCTGTTCCCTATTGTAAGAGGGTACATCTTCAGTTTGCCCTCCATGACAACACGCCTGGCATCCCTGTGTCCTCTCCCCCTCATGCTGGTTCTTCTCTTGCTGAGAAAACCTCTCTCACAGGGAGATCAACTCATGTGTTGGTGCAGCTTATTCTGAGTGATAGTCACGAACAAGAGGCTGCAGCACTGTGAACAATGGTAAAGCCTGGAGAGCATGTGAATGGTGGAGGTTTGGGATATACAGAATACAAATACAGCACAGCAGACCTGCCCAGGAGCATCGCAGGTATCTCTCCATCTGCAGCAGAATGAATATTGGTGTTTGCAGAGGGACTGGCATTCAGTGGTTGCCACTTTGTGCATAGATACAAGCCTGCCATGCCTTTGAAGCACAGAGCATGTGTCAGCTGAGGGATGCTGAGTGATATGATAGTGTTGGACACTGGGAAATGAGGCTGCAGGACCTGGAGCCCTGCTCTCTCCATGGGAACCCAAGCCCACAGCACACACCCACGCAGCCGCTTCTGTTTTGGCACGGCCTTTACTTAGCTGAACTCTGCAGAAAACCTGAAGGAGTGGGTGAAGTGAGGTTTTGGTGAGGCTGCAGACAGGCTGCAAGGATAATTAGTGGGGATCGCAGGAAGGATTGGTGACATCTCTGGGTAGGCAGGGAGAAGGCAAGTAAGAACTTGCAGTGAGCCCTCCATGGCAGATGGGATCGCGGTGTCCTGGCTTCATTGCTGGGTCTCTGCTGGAAATGCACCCCCAAAGAAATACCAGGAGCGTCAAATGAAGCCCAGAGGCCCAAGCAGTGGTTGGGGAATTTGCAGGGTCTTATCTTGGTTAAGTGGCTGAATCGTGGCTTGACTTGAGACAAAGCATATGGGCTCCTTGGCCACAGATCGGTGCAGCCAGAAATGAAAGAATATTGAGGAAAACACAAAGGGAAGCTGTCCTGGCAAAACCAAAACAATTACAGTTCAGCCACTGATTGGAATTAAATCACTTCTTACCACCTCTGAGGTGGGAACTGTTGTGAAAGCCGATGGGGAGCCATTGGTACAGAGCAGCCAGGAGCAGTTTCTGTTAACGCCGGTGAGGAGCCAGGTGCGGACCCAGAGCCACAGACTGCTCTCAGAGCCCCAGCACACAGCCCAATGCCTGACTCAAGTTTTCCTTACAGGCATCCCAGAGGATTGCCAACCAGCTGCACGGCACCATCGCGCTGGTGAGGCACAGCCTGGAGAAAAGTCCCTCGGGGGCCGCAGTGTCCCCACCAGCCAGGAAGACCCCACTGCCACCGGAGCAGGAACGCAGCCCCAGCCTGGAGCCGTGAGTCCCCTGCCTGTGCCCCTTGCAGGAGCAGAACCCCATTAGGTGGCCCCTAATGTGTGATCCCTATTTGTCCACCTTCTTCTCCATACTTCTCACGCTGCCCACAGCCTGAGGGATCAGGGGAGGGTCTCCCAGTTGAGAAAAATGACTGGAATCCAACTCAACCAGCCTGGTCTCGTGTTACTTCACCTTCAGACAGACCCAGGTGCCTGTCCCCAGCCTGCAGAGTGAGGACCTGGCTGAGCAGGAGGCAGCAGTCCCTGCTACTCCTTATCTATTCTAATGGGCTTTTCTGCAGGGCTCAGCGATTCCCAGGGCTTCTCCTCCCCATTGATTTTGGAAGCGCAGAGGCTGTTTGGCTGCAGACTGCCAGCTGCCCACAGTGGGAGGGATCCGCCGTGCATTCCCAGGAACTGATCACACACAGGGCACTTGCCAAGTGATGAGCAACAGCGGGGATTCGGTTTGCATGGGCAGGTTCATGTGTGGCGCTGTCTCCTTGGCACTGCTGAGAGATCCGCTCAGGAGTGAGGCTGGGGATTGCTTCTCTGTCATCAGGTCCCCCAAGCCACTGGGAGAGCTTGGGGACAGCCATGGTGGGAGGCAGGGGGCCTCTGGATGCACAGCCTGGCTTGGGCAGTGGCTTCCAGGACGAGGCTGTAATTTGCACCAGGGGAAGTCCAGTTTGGATACTGGAAACAATTTATTCTCTGAAAGAGCAGTGATGCAGAGGCACAGGCTGCCCAGAGTGGATGTTGGGGTCACTGTCCCTGGAAGCATTCAGGAACCACAGAGATGTTGCACTGAGGGACATGGTCAGAGGGCATGGTGAGGGGATTGGGGCTGGATGTGGGGATCTTAGGAGCCTTTTGCAACCATAAGGATTCTGTGATTCTATGATTCTCAGCAGCAGTAAGCAGTCATCGCATCCCCACCACCACCATCATGAAAGTTCCCCCCAAAAATGTGATTTCTTTCCCATTTCTTTTAGTTATTTAACAACAACGAAGCCAATCTCCCCCAAGATTGCTCCATCCTATGAAAACCTAAAGCTGACTGCCCGCAAAGAGCAGCTCTGCCTCCTCAACAAGCACCTCGCCCTGCACCAGCTGGGGCTGGCAAGCAGCTGCGCTCCGTCCGATGGGGACAGCAGCTTCCCCAGCCGCTTGCTCAGGGCCACGGATGGCGATGGCAGGACAAGGCTACGTGATGACTGGGAAGACAGGGCTGCCCTGCTGAAGCTCCCTGCAGCTGTGGTGTACGTGAGAGACCAGCACTTGGAGGGGAAGCTGCATCTCCTCAAGCACCGTGAGCAGCTGCAGCACCTGGAGCAGCAGCAAAGCCATCGTGTCAGGGTGGATGGGGAGCCCAAAGATGTGCCCAAGGAGTGGCCACTGTCCCCATGCCTGACCATCACAGTGGGATGCAAGGAGGAGAGGATGGAGGATGCTGTGGTAGGGAAGGTGGAGAGGGAGCTCTGGTTGAGCCGGGATGGCTCTGAGCACCGAGGAAAAGTGGAAGCATTGAGGGACTATGGTGCAGATGCCCCACTGGACCTGTCAGACACCAGGCGTGGGAGGGGAATGGGATGGATCAAGCACCAGGAGGCCAACAGCCCACGGCCGAGCCCTGGGGACAGCCCCATGCACGGCCCCTGCAAACGACATGGGACAGAGCAGGACAGCTCACAGCCCCACAGCCGCTGGCATGATGCTGCCCAGACACTGCTCACAGGGCAGCCCAGTGCCATCAAGAAGGAGGAGGAAGATGAGGAAGAGGAGGCAGCTATGGTGAGTACAGCTCAGGTTGGCATCACACTGACCCCTTCCCTCCTGTTGGAGTTCCTGTGCTCAGTGCCAGCATCATTACAATCACAATTCATGTCCAGTTCTGAAATGGCCTGGCAACAGGTGGCTTTGTCATGTGTTTGGCAATGCAGTTTTCCACACAGCTTAGAGGAAAGGTGTGCACCAGCACCTTGCCTCATTCCCACTGGTTTACGTAGAGGTGATGCTCATCCCAACACTTGTCACAGTCATCATGTTGGGACTGGGGACAGCCCTTTTCTCCCACCTGTGAAGGCAGTGGTTCTATTCATGGCACTTATGGGATTTCTGCACTCACTGCTCCTTACAGCTCACTCTCTCTCGGGTGCATCCTATGAACAAGTCAACACCAAGCAACACAGAGACACCTCCAGAGGCCAGGGTGAGACCGGTAGCCAGTGCACAGAAGGAAGAACCAGGTAAAGAGCCCCAGGAAAGCATGACACCTGAGAAGGCAAATGCCAAAGGTGCATTTTGGTGCGTGTGAAGGCAACCTCCAGTGGAAAACAACCTTTGCAAATACCTGCAGTGCCTTCTGACCACAGCAGGTGCTCTTCATCTTCCCAAACTTCTCCTGAGCACATGGGGAGGGATGCTGTTACCTGCATTCTCCCTTTTTCCCCACCCCCATCCCCTATAAAACCTTTTTCCATCCCCAAACTGAGCTATGCCCTGTGGGTGGGCTGCTTCCCTTTGCTGATGGCTGTGGGAAAGGGCCAGGTTCGCTGGTGAGGGGAAGCAGCAGCCATGGGGAGCACAGTGGGCAGCACGTCTGCGGGCAGCTGCTCCCTACCAGCACTACTGGCTTGGCCAGAAAGTTGAGTTCACCTGGATTAGTTGGTCTGGGCGTGTCGGAGTGGTTTGGGAACACTGGGAGCAGGATTTTGCACAGTGGAAAGAAAAAGGGGGGGGGGGGGAGGGAAGCCCTCTGTGATTTACATGTTAAGGAGATATCATCATAGCAGAAGAATTTCAGCTGATTACATTCTGGGTGTGGGAAAACGCAGAACTTTCTTCAGTTCTCACCTGAAGGTTGACACAAAGCCCAGGAAGAAGCACACAAAAACTTTTTGTGCTTTCTAGTGGACCTTAACCCCTGGAAGGACAGCGTGAGGATGGGGTTGGGTGCTGAGGGTGCTGGGCAGGAATGAGGGCACAGCTCTGACCCCAGCCCTGCTGGTACAAGGGGCGTGCAGATGGGGTGATGCCAGGTCCTGGCCCCATGCAGGAGCTGGGTGTGTGCAGATGCATGCCAGGAGTTGTGTGGCCTTGGGGCTGTGTGCAGCAAAACCCCTTTTGCTGAGCAGGAAAGAGGCTCCCCCCGCATCTCCTGCTGTCAAAGCTGCCAGCCATAACAGGGAGCAACTTTATTTCAAGAAGAGAGGTAACGGCTGTATGTTGTGTCAGGAGAAGTTCAGGTTGGATATTAGGAACAATTTCTTCTCTGACAGAACGGTGAGGCACAGGCTGCCCAGGGAGTGGTGGGGTCACCATCCCTGGGGCTGTTCAGGAACTGTGGAGATGTGGCACTGAGGGACGTGGTCAGTGGGCACAGTGGGGTGGGCTGGGGTTGGGCTTGGGGATTTTAGAGGTCTTTTCCAACTTCAACAGTTCTGCGATTCCATGAACACAGACGCCCCATAATGAAGGCTCTCCAAGCCTGGGCCTGTGGCTCTGTATCTTGCCCGTGTGCTCGTTGTCCCCCATGCCAACCAAAAACCCCTAATTCTGTGTTTCCTTAGATGATGATGATGATGATGATGAGTCCATGAAGCAGGAATCTGATGAGGCAGATACGACAGACAGCGAGGTTGGTTGCCTTTGGTTGCTTGGGTCAAACAGCGCCTTTGGACCAGGGATTCCTGTTCTGGGAGCAACGGGAGACACGGAATGGGTTGTCCCTGCCCATCTCCCTCTGGGAGGTGACAGCTCTTCCTGCACCAGGTGCCAAGCCCCATTTCCACACTGTTACCCAACTGGTTGCTGAGGGGTAGATATGTCACTCTTTGCAGATAGGTTTCTGAACACCAGCCCTTGTTACAACTCTGTGGCGATGGTCGCACAGGTCCCTGGCAATGCAGCCAGGCTGTCAGTGCACTGGCAGTCAGGTATTTTGTTGATTGATGGCTCTTCTCCTTGGTGTAGGTGGCTGCTCCCTGTGAACACGACATCCTGCAAGAAGCCCAGTCTGAAAGGAAATATTTTTGCACCAAAGACAGAGCTCAGGCACTGCAGAAAAAGAGGAAAAGAGGACAGGATTCCTGCACAAAAGGTGGGGAAGAGGAGTTTCTCATTCTGTTTCCCAAGGGGCTCCTTTAGTACAGCACCTGTGGGCACTGGGCACCTTCCTATTCATGGGCATTCCCCTGCAAACGAATCCTACCGTGTACACAGATGTTTGCCCAAAGAGACACAGTAGAGTCCTTTGGTTTTCTGCAGTAAGTAATGCCGGGCCGTGATTTGGCAACAGCCGTATCCCCAGCCAGAGCAGAGCTGTTAATGGAACTGGATGATCTTTAAGGTTCCTTCCAATCCAAGCCATGCTTGATGGCCAGAGAGTACCCTGAGCACCTAAGCTAGCAGCTCCACATCCCTCCTGTTTGCTGTCTGCTTGGGAGGAGCTGGCTGGGGACAGCCAAATTCCCAGCAGAGTGCTGTTGACATTCGGATCAAGACTAGCTCTGTTGATTTTCCACTGTGGCCCCAGAGGTTTTCCCTGGCTGACAAAGGAATGTGTTGGGCCTACTCTTCCTACAGGTGAATGAGCAGAGAACTGCTTCCGATAAGGGTGAGGATAAGCCAGTGTGGCTGTCAAGCCTTACATATCACCCTGTCACACTCTCTTTTGCTGAGCTTTGCTTCCCCCTCTGCAGTCCCTGCTTTGGGATTAGGCCACACTGACTTTGTATGTGCAATTCCGTTGCTCTGCAGTTAACTTCTGGGCTCATCTTGATGTTAACAGGCTCCAAGAAGGCACTGAGAGGAAGAAAGAAAGTCAAAGCGGAGCAGAGCTCACTGGGGATGACGGAGGAAGCGGAGAGTTGCTTGGCTTCCCACCATGACCCCTCTGAGGAGAGATAACTGGGGGGTGTGGAGACACATGAACACTACAGCTGAAGGAGAAGAGCTCAGATTCAGCATCCCACCAACACTGAGAGAGCAACTCCTGTCCATAAGAGCCCATAAAGACAACTTCAGGAGCAGAGCATCCTCAAACCCTCCCTGGGTGCTCCTGGGAGAGGCTCAGCATGGACCCTCACCCTGGTGCCGGAAAGAGGGACCGTTCTCTTCCTCAGGATTTGGTGCCTGAAGGAGGGACCCCAACCTCGCTCCCTGTCCCCCAGAGCCCAGTGCCCACCTGAGCACTGCAGGTCCCACTGTCCCCATGCATCAGTTCAATCCCAACCCGGGTTTTGTACAGACGTGAATCTTGTTTGAGCTGCAAAGCCCATGGATTTCCTTCTGAGCACATGGGCCGGGCAGGTGGGACACATTCCCGGAGAGGGCAGAGACAAGAGCAGGCAGGGCTACTCCTCTACATGTGCAGCAAACAGAGCTGAAAGAAAAATGCCAGAGATAGCACGTGCCCTGTGTGCTGCCTCCCCATCACCACTTCCTCTGCCAGGCACTGCTCTTCTTTTATTGTGGATTTGTTTGTCCCATTCACACGGGGGGGGAAGTGTGGCGAGCCAAACCCCCAGCCAGACACGCAGCTGGTGCGGGGAATCTTCTCCACATCGTGTTTCCACCTCCTTCGAGCAAGCCAGGTAACATGAAATTAAATAATAATAATAAATAAAAATATATTTTAATAACGACAATAGCGATAACAACAACAATAATAATAAAGCAAAAAGATGCACTGCAGCCGAGCAGGGAGGGAGCGGAGCTCAGCAACCTGGGCCCGGCGCTGAGCGGGGACAGCCGCGGGCGCGCAGTGCCGCCTGCCGGGCAGAGCCGCTCCGCACCGCGCCCCGCAACGCCTCCCCCGGGGCTGCTGGGGTGGGGGAAGGGAAGGGAAAAATATAAACCTGGAAAGAGGCCCCTCCGCAAGGAGACAGCCTCAGACCAGCAGGGCTGAAGGAGGGAGGGAACTTTTATGCAACTGTAAAATAATCCCCTCCCTGTGACGATCTCTTGATAAGCAGTGGTGCTGCCAAGAGAAACAAGCTCACCGGTTTCTCTTTTTTTTTTTTTTCCCACAACGTTTTTTTTTTTTCCTTGCAGCGCATCACGCAGAATTCTCCTTCATTTCTTGGACTTTTATTATTTTTTGTGTTGCCTCTTGCTTTTTTTCCAACGGGCGTTTTCAGCTAGTGCCCCCATACCTCCATGCAATCTGTGTTCTGGGAGACTGGAGGTGACACATGTTTCATAGTTAGGACAATCCCATCACTATAAAAACAAACAAACCATGTTGTTTGGTTTGTTTTTCTGAATCAAAACACACGTAGCAAGTTGCTGGAGGGAAATCATACTTCACACACCACACTCCATGCAGCCCCATGATGCTGCCCTCACCCAGTCCCTGTATGCTGGCATCCCCCACCGTGCTGCAGGGCCATGGGTAACTGCTGGAGCCTGTCAGTCCCTGTAATTCTGTTGCCAGTCTCTTGCTCATGTGATTCTTGACAGATAAATGCAAGTATTGATTTGGTGATGTCCAGGCAGGCTGAGGCTTGAGCTTGTTCTGCCACAAGGAAGGAACCTCTGAGCACAGCACTGCCTTGTGCAATGACCCAAAATCCACCCATGATGAGTGTGTGAGTTACGTCCCATGGGGCAAAAAAGCAGAAGAGGGGCTGTCCCAAAACCAGCTCAGTCGTTTAGGAGGGCTGGCAGCCCATGTTTGCTTTGTTTGGACAAATCGTGGCTCTGCTGCCATCTATGTAGTCGTGCATGCAGGTGCGGTGCCTGTGCCCATGAGCTGCTTTCCCAGAGGACCAGACTGGGAGCACAGCTTGGTTGCAATCCACTCACTGGCTGCGCCTGAAATTGTGCAAATCTGAAAGAGCAACAGGATAAGTATTGCTGTTCCCTTTTAGCCCATCAGAAATAGCACGGCTGGCTGCCTCGCTGCCCGTCATGCAGAACATTTCTGATTGCAGACCACTGCAAGTCTTTTGCTTGCTGTTCCTTAGGCATTTGTAGGTGCTGAATCATTCTCCCAGCGCTGCTGGCTGCTCTCAGCCCGCAGACCTGGGGGATGCACACCAGCCCCTTGTCTTCAATGCATAAGCCTCCCACTGACTCAGCAGCAAAGTGACATTTCCAGCTACCGGTTTGTAAGATGCTGTAAGAAATATGTTTGCGCAAGCCTCGATGTGAATATAAATCTCCATCTCGGGGGAAAAAAAAATTGCCATCACACAAAGGTTCCTCTGTTGCACTGTAACTGAGCTGCTGCTGTGCAGGGAGGCAGCAGCAGAGCTGGGAGTGAAGAGGGCCATGCTGGGACGCAGGAACTAAAAGCACCAAAAATAGGGAACTGCACACCAGATTCTCCTCCCTCCCTTAAAGCCTTCAGCAGTGTCATTCCCTCTACAGCAGGAGGTATTCTGAAGATATCCTGAAGCTTTTCATTTCTCATGAGACTGACTGCCACCTTCTCTGTAGTGAAATGGCTTTAAATGGGATCTGCTCAGTGATGCCCATTTATAGCGCTAGCTTTGGGAACATAACTTCACCCCTCCACTCACCGCAGGAACACTCATTCCAGGCATTGCTGCGCTCTTGCTTAAGTCCTGTTTGGGGGATCTGAGTGGGATGGACATTTGGGTGAGTGCTTCCCAAGGTCAGATGCGCTCTGCAGGCGTGGTGCAGGCAGCCATGACCCCACAGCCTGCGGGTGCAGGACAACTGCAGTGTTGGGACAAAGCTTAAGGGCAGGACTTGAAGCTGTACTCATTCATGCAGGGAATGGTACCCTGCAAAAACTTCTGAGGCATAATACATAATACGTAATAGAAGGGGCTGGAGGAGCTTGGCAGAAAGCATAGTCCCAAGCTTGGTAGCTGGGATGGATGTGGTGAGTGTGACAGTGATCTCTTTGCCTGGCCATGATGGGGTTGGAGAGGATTTCATGAGGATGAGGAGTTCATGGCACAAGGACGTTGTGCTGGAGCCTGCTCAGGAAAATGGATGGGAATCATAGAACCACAGCATCACTGAGGTTGGAAAAGAGCTCTAAGATCCCCAAGTCCAACCCCAGCCCACCCCACCATGCCCACCGACCACGTCCCTCCGTGCTACATCTCCACAGCTTTGGAACAGCTCCCCTAGTGAACCCCTACCCCCCTGGGCAGCCTGTGCCACTGCATCACCACTCTTTCAGAGAAGAAATCTTTCCTAACACCCACCCAACGTGACCCTCCCATGGCACAACTTAAGGCCATCTCCTCTCGTCCTATCACTGTTACCTGGGAGCAGAGGCTGACTCCTACTTCACCCCAGCCTCCTTGCAGGAGCAGTAGAGAGTAATGAGGTCTCCCCTGAGCCTCCTCTGCCCCAGTCTGAACCATTCCAGTTCCCTCAGCTGCTTCCTGTAGGTCTGTGCTCCAGACCCATCACAGCTTCATTGTCCTATGAAGGAGGACTGCAGGAAAGCAACCTGGAGAACTCGCAGGTCTCTTGTTCATTTTCTCCTGCACAGGAAGAGGTGGAGGTGGTGGCGTCAGGCTGAGCTGGCGTCTGATGTCACCAAGCAGCCACCACCGCCCCTTGTCTGCGACAAGAGGCACAGGGAGCTCCTCCTGCCCAATGTCCCCTGGGCTTGGGCTCTGCACAGAGGAGCGCTGGGGACTGTCACTGTGCTGACCAGGCTGCTGCGGGGCTTGACACTGATGGGGGCAGGGCATGCTGCTGCAACCACGGGATATGGAGAGCATTTCAGCAACTGCTTGTGGAATTACGTTTTCAAACCATGCCCCAGTGTTTGGGCTTTGGGACAAAAGCAGCATTTTTCACTCTGTTCCCCTTCTCCTGGGACAGATGGCACAGGCTGGCAGAAGAGGGCACCTGTGCAATGTGGGACTGCAGAAGGGTTGCACTGCGCTCAGGATGGAAAATGTGCAGAGATTCCTGGTGCTTGGTCTTCATACAAGGAGCTGCTCCAACTGGAAGGCTGCTCTTCTGGCTTCCAGCCTAAATATATTCCTGACCTGCTTATCTTTGCTTAAGCTCAGGCCATGATTTTGCGAAAACATAACACCCAGCCCACATATGTACTTTAAATGCTGTCTCATATCAGATGTTCAGATCAAATCCTGCAGTTCTTGCATGTAGGGAAAAAAAGCTCCCTGTGACTTTGGTACTTCTGTTCCCCACATAATATTGGAATAAAGGCTTGCAGCTCGCTGCTCAGAGCAGGGCCTTATTCCAGCAACTCCTGGCTAACCAGCCGTGTATCCACATCGTTCAGGGCTTCCTGTAAGGTCCAGCTGTTAGTCCAGGAGCAAAATGAGGCGAGTGATGTACTGGAAATCTAAAGCAGTGCTTTACATCCATGCAATGATCCTGCTAGAAATGCAGAACCACCTGCTTTTACCTGGGGCTTGGCAGAAGTTAAGATTCATGTGTGCTCCAGCTTGGAACTTGGAACTGTGCAGACACACAGAGAGAAGCCCGGCCCCTTTCCAGAATAGCATCCTTGCATTTGCAGCATGCTAAGCCAAAGCAGAGCTTCCAAAGCAGCAGCGATTCCCTATCACAGGGAGCAGTGAGGATCTCCCTGCCCTCCAGCCATCCCCTGCCTTGTGAAAGAGATGCAATGGGGCCGCCCATCTCTTTTAGCAGCAGAACCATGAAGCACAGCACCGTGCCTGCTGCAGCTACGCGCTGTGAGCCCGCCAGCTGCAGATGAAAGCTCCCAGCACTGCAACACTCAAACCTCTGATTTCAGCTTTGAAGGCAGCAGCCCACCAAGCGATGGAGGCCGCCTCCTCTGCTTCATCCCGTGCCAACTCAGTGCAGGAATTTGTGTCCTACACCTGGTTTTGCGAGGAAAAATGAAGGAAAAAAATAGCTTTTTGTTATTATTATTTGAACCTTGAGTTCTGGAGAACTGCTTGCAGGAAGCCTAGTGAGGTTTCCATGCCTGTTTATCCCTTGGCTTATTTGATTAGCCTGCCAGCAGGAAGGATTTTAATTCCTCTTTATCCCAAATTATTTTTTCACAGCTGTGATATGAGATCGTTCTGCCAAGTAATTTTGGCTCAAAATCTGACCTGTATGGAACATCATAAGGTACTGAAGAAGGACTTTGAGGGGAGACTTTATACTGTGCTGTATTATTTTAGCAGTTTTTAAATGAGAGCCTACAAGAAAACATTGCATTATATCTCCCATCTTATTGCTGTTATTATTAAATACTGTCAATATTTCGGGAGAAAGTTGATGTACCACTTGTAACTGTAAGCCAAAATAATCTCATCGCGCAGTCCTTAGCACCTGTTTGCATCTTACACGACAGTTTCAACTTCTGTTTGTTATTTAGTGCCCACATTTCAGTTCATGTCATTGGCCATCATTTGGATTGCTGGTGTTTCACTCCCAGCAAAACCTCCAGAGCACATCTGGACACTGCACAATGTCACCAGCAGACACTGACATCCTCTGGGGGTGGGACGTGGGGCATAGCCCTTAGGAGTGAGTGCTCAGACCATCACCTGGGGCAGAGGGTGTGCTTATATTGTACAGCAGAGCCATGAGACTGGGAGCAGCGTGCCGAGCCGCTCCATGCAGATAACAGTTTGTGCAGCTGTGCCACCCCTGCTTGCAGGAAGGCCAAATCTGTGGCAGTGTTTGAGAGAAGAGATGGAGAAGTTTTTAAAAAGTCCAAAAAAATAAAAAGCGATGCGATGGGTGGTTGTGGGGATCTGGGTGTGGAAGGGATGGACCCGAGGGAGGAGGGGGCTGCCCGCATAACAGCCCCGGGGGGGGGGACAGGGCCGTGCTTGGGGCAGCCCCCGCCCTGCACGCCCCGACCCGCAGGGTCCTGCGTTGCGGCGGCGCTAGGACCCTGCGGCGCGCAGCCGGCCGGCCGGGTAGGCGTGGCCACGATCCGAGCCAATCAGCTCAGCGCTTTGTCCCGTTTTATTTGCATCCCGCCGGCACGCAGCCAATGAGCGAGCGAGCCGCCGGCGGCGCCGCGCTCCGAGCCGCCCCGCCCGGGCTGCCGAGGCGCTCGCGGCTCATTCGGAGAATGGCCGCGGCCGCTGCGTGCGGCTCCCCGGCCCCACGGCCGCCCCGCGAGCAGCCGGCACCGCCTCCGCGGAAGCGGGGGGACTCCCGGAGGCGGCAGGCCGCGCTCTTCTTCCTCAACAACATCTCCCTGGACGGCCGTCCGCCGTCCTGCCCGGAGGCTGAGAAACCGCCGCCTTCCCCCGCGGGCCCGGGAGAAGCGGAGGAAGCGGTGGAACCGGCCGGAGCCCCCTCGCGTCTGCTGTCCCCGCCGCGGGCGTCCAACGGGCCCCCTCCCGCGCTGCTGCTGCCGCCGCCGCCCGTCGCATCCCCCGCGGGGCTGAAAGGGGACGCGGAGCCGCCCCGCGGGGGCATCGCGCTGCTGCTGGGCGGCCCGCTCTGCCCGCCCGCCCCCCCCGGACCCCCCGCGCTGCTGGGCGCCGTCAAACCGGGGGCCGCGGGGTTGCTGAGCCCCACGCAGAGCTCCGGGTTAGCGCTGGAGGTGCAGCGGCAGAGGTGAGTGAGGGAGTGAGGAGAGGGGTTCCCGGCTCCTCCCCGCCCCGCGGAGCCCGGCCCCGTTGGGGCGTGGGAAGCCGAGGGCAGAGCGGAGCTTTCCCAGGGCCCTCACCCGGCCCGGTGCCCCCGGGGGGTGGGAAGCGAGCGTGGGAAAGCGGCGGCCCCGGGGGAGGAGGGGGGCGTGGGACGCGGGGCCGTCCGCTGCCGGGGGAGCACCTGGAGGGGGCGGGCGGGGCAGCCCCGGGGCCGCTCCGGTCGGGAGATGCTGTCCCCATCCCTGCGGGAGCGCATCGCTCAGCCCCGGGGTGCGGAGTTCCCGCTGTGTGGCCAGGGGCTCCGCTCAGCCCCGCAGTGCCGGCGCTCTGCTCGGTGAAAGGCAGCGTCCGGCGCGGATCTCGGGGATTTGAGCTGTAAAAGAGCTCCTTTCAGGCCGCTTCTTGCATAAAGAGCTTTGTAAAGCGAGCTGGCCCCCAGAGCCTGCAGATAAGGAGAACAAAACGGAAGGCACCAACTCTCTGTGATCCATAGAGCGGCTCTCGAGGCTCGGTCAGAGCTGGCGCTGACGGCCGTGTTCTAGAGCTGGGAGCTGCGGTGCAGTGACCCGTGCCGCCTTTGGGTGCACAGCCGGGCAGCGGTGTGCCGCCGTGATCGCGGGTGGATGAGCAGAGCCATAGAGCATGAGCCCTGTGAGTAAGGGTGTGGGGTCCTCCTCCAGGGCTCCTCCTGGGTGCTGAGCTGTTCTTCTCTTCAATGTTCTTTGGTTTAATACTGTGGATGACGTTTTTGAGTTTAGCATCAGGAGCGTTACAAGTAGAGAGATGTCTGTCCGTGGATTTACCGAGTTTTGGGCTGCTGGAGTTCATGTCAATTATTCATTCCTTCTCTTTTCCATGCCAAGTCAATCAGACGCTAAGAAAATACTCTTTAGTATGTGTTCCATGGATCTGCTCTTGTTCAATATCCT
Source organism: Numida meleagris (assembly GCF_002078875.1). Lineage (NCBI taxonomy): Eukaryota > Metazoa > Chordata > Aves > Galliformes > Numididae > Numida > Numida meleagris. The sequence goes on along the minus strand of NC_034427.1, from coordinate 7,753,414 downwards.
TCCTGCCTCTCTTGGCATCTCATCTTGAGCCGTCATGCTCCACTGGTGGCTCCAATCAATCTAGCTGAAAAGAAAGATTAAATTGGGAAATGAAGGTAGAGAGAAGCGTGAGGAGGTAACCAGAGGAATGAAAGGGCTTCTGTGTGAGCAGTGACAAAACAGACTGATATTTCAGCTTGGAGAAGAGACGGCTGAAAGAGCGAAGGGCATTGCATTCAGCATTTGTCTGCTTGTATCTCCGATCTGTGTTATGTACTGTAACCTGCCTATGGAACATGGTGGGGAGTTCCCGAGCTGCTCTGTGGCTGTCAGATCCTTCAGGATGGAAACTTCCAGCATGAGCCGGGTGTGTGCTGGCAGCACTCCTTGGAGGCATGTTTAATCTGAGTGGTTTGCTTCACAGTGCTTTGCTTCAGAAACTGTATGACTTAACCTCCCTCTTTTGTTTCCCTTTAGGTATCTTCTGTTAATGGGATCTTAAATTATAATGCCGTGTGTGTACTGCTTCCTTACCCAACTTGTTCTCCTCCCTTCTCCCTTTCCACCTTACTCTGTTCTTTTGTTCTGTCAAAGAACAAGCGGAACAAGTGGCATCAGAAGTGACTGAGTTAATCTAAATCATTTCAGGGTGGGAGTCTGAGCAGCAGCGGTAACAGCAGTGCTTTGGACCAACTCCGCTTGGCAGCGTTGATTGGACGCTGTATTGCTGACATAGGTGTGATCAAATCAGTTCCTTGTGTGCAATAGCAGAAGTGCTCAGTCAGGCTTTCCTGCTGGTGATGGCTAATGCAGTGTTTTACCCTGCTGTCAGCTCAGCAGCTGCTTTCATTTTGAGGAACATTTATTTAAAAAAAAAAAGCAGAAATCCCGTGCTAACACACGTTTTTTGGAGATGAATGAAACATAATGCTTAAAAGCTTTAGCTGTAATTTCTAAGCCTTCTGTAAGTTGGCCTGGGCGGGCACAGTGCTGTTAAGGAAGCAGCAGTACCCATCAGAGGCTGTGAGCTGCAACCTCTGAGCTGTGGCCGTGGGTTTCTGGACTGCTCGGGGCTGAACGTGAATGCCTCCTGTGCCTGGGCTTTATTTAAAGCTCAGCTGAGATGTTACGGCTGCACTCTACTCCCCAGCAGCATTGCTTCAGCAGACTTCTCCCACGCTGCACCCACAGGTGAATGCATGTGGCCAATAGCAAATGCCTGCCAGCTCATAGCTGCCTCTGTTATTGATTGCCTGTCGTTCCCAGCCAGGTACATCCATCAGTCAGCAGCAAGGTGTGTGCCTGGCAGCTCTAACTCCTGATTCTGTAGCCTGCAGGATCTCAGCATGCTGCCTCAAAGCATAGTTTGTTTGGTTTACAGTCTGGAGTACTTGTCTCCGTTCTCCTCCTGTTTCCCCCCCATCTGGTGCCTCCCTTTTGAGCCATAGCACTTGGGTCTTGCAAAGCCCATCCTGAACAGAGCCATATGCTGGATGCTGTGTGCACGTGAGGGTGAATACTGAGGTTTGAGGTTCTCGGTGCTTCTTGCGTAGCTTTGCTGAGCACAGAAATCTGCTGCAGTTTAACCACAGGCCAGTGCTTTTGCTTTGGATTTGGGTATGGCTTGCTAGGCCTTTTGTTTCAGGGGAAAAACAGAAAACAAAAAGAGAGAGGGAACGTGACTCTAACAAAATTCTGTGTTGTGAAGTGTGTGCAAGCCATGAAATCTGGGTTTTTCAATGAGGTATTGTTGATGTCAAAGGTTTACGGGCGTTCGGCCCGGTTCCATGATGAATGGGACGGGGGACCCACGGACCCATGCCCCAGGAAAGGGAAAAGGGGAAAAAAGGGTAGGGAGATGGGCCTGAGAGCAAAAACAACTGCAACAATCTGAGGAGAGACAAACTAATTTACTAAATAAGATATCGGAATGCAAAATAACACACTATAGTACAATACAATTACACTTTAAGCTGATAAATCCAATACAATGAGAGAGAATGTCCAAAAATCAAGGTAGGCCTTACTCTAATACCGACGATAAGATGGCTGGAGAGCGAGGTGCTTCCAGGACAAGAGACAGGAGGAAAGAACAAGGTCTTGTGATCTGCGAGTTTTTATCTTTTCCCTCTGACCAGAAACGGTAACAGAGGAGCAAAGTCCCCTGGGGAATGTAGTAGTCCTTCTCTTCTGAGAACCAGGTACATACACTACATGATGTTATGATGCGGAATACCAATAACAAATCATAAAACCATGACAGTTGATAAGGCAGGTGGGTGGCACTAGCAGGGCTGCAGCTGAGCTCTTTGGGTGCAGAGCTCTTAAACTCCTAACCTTTGGTTTATAGGTACCGCCCGTATGATTTACTGTGAATTATTATATTTCAACCTGTGAAGATGATCTTATGTGAAGAACCCTTTGCTCATCTTGGAAGTGCAAGGGAAGGAAAAGTGTCTCACAAGGCAGTGCCCTGGTTTGTGGGAAGCACTGAGGCTTTAACACAAGAAGCTTCTGGCCCTGCTGCTGCCTGTGCTGTGATCCTGCAGGAGCTGGAACACCTCGGCTGGGAGCACTGCCCTTGGGTTGTTTGTTGGGTTTTTTCTTTAAACTTGGGAGTTTTATTGTGCTGAAGACTCTTATTTTAGCAAGGCACATGATCAAATGTATCACCTCTCTGGGATGTACTTGAATATTTCCATAATGCATAATGTCCTCAGTGATTTAAAGGACACCCCTTGCATTTCATGTGCCTGTTTTGGTCAGCTTAGCAAACTGAGCGCAAAGCACAGGGGGACCACACTGGTTCCAGCTGGGGGCACCCACAGAATGTGGCAGAGCCCTGGGGAGCAGTGTCCTGGCCAGCACCGCCTGCTGCCTTTGGGAGCAGCAGACCCAGAGGGCTGTCCAGAGGTGTAAGCATGCTTTAGGAGAAGTGGGCTCTGGGCACAGCAGCCTTACATCTGCCTGCCTTGAGGCTTCTGTTGCAATAGACGGCTTTTGTAAGGCTCACTGGAAGGCATTATTTTCTCCTTGGATTGTCAAAACACCCTTAGCACTAGAACGATGTGATAAATGGACGCCATGAATACAGAGCTCGTTTCCGATTAGCATTAGGTCTTAATCTTATGTGGTTGTGAATCAGCAGTGAGGTAGCAGCCACTGTGACAAAGATCTACAGTCACTTATTTCCTTGTTAGTACTTAAAATCTTACAGGCTGAGTAAGCTCCCTGTGTGCTCTGCCTCCACCTCCAGTCCACCTGCAGTTTCTTGTCTCTGTCTCATTTGCCCTGTGTGCTGCATGTTCCGTTCCTTGCATGGGGCTTTGCTCTGTGAGGAGCACAGGGTTTGGTTGTGGGTTTGGGACCAGCAGGAAAGCCCTGCAGCCCTTCAGTTTTGTAAACAAACCTTGAGTGAGAACACAAAGGTCAAAAGATTTGAGGCCTCCTCTCTAACCCCGAGGTATGACACGTAGCCCTGCTCCATGCTTTGGAGTGTACTTTGTGTGCTTCGAGTCATGTATTGCAGCAAATATGCGGTGATGGCAGTGGTCTGAATGTGATTTACTATCAGTGTGGTCTGACTTCCATGTCTGTAATTACTGCAGAGATGTTGCTGCCAATGAGCTGTGCTCGATCTTTGTGTACTTTTGGATCTCTGTGCACTTTGGAGGAGCATCAGTGAGACTTGGAGGGTGGGAATAGGGATTCTCATGCACTACAATGCAAGCTTGGAAGCAGCAAGTGTCTTTCAGGCTGCCTGTGTAGTAGCAGTTGACAAAAATTAAGCTTAAAGATGAGATCCGATTCCTGTAATCCTCTGACAGTAGTGCTGTTACCCGGTCACAGCAGCACAGTTCATTGCAGGTTGTTGGCTCACCCACAAGGAAGGGAAAGCCACACTGTGATTCTGCAGTGTGTCCTGACAAAGCAGATCTAACAGGTGTGTCTCCCTGTTGCAAACAAGGTTTGGGATCTGTGGGCTCCTCGAGCAAATCACCTTTGGCAGTTGTCAGTAAGCCTGTGCCTGCACAAGCCAATAACTGATTTTTGTCATCATTACATCAATAACTCAGTCTCTTGACAGCTGTGATTATGCTGAGGTATGTGGAACACCTTACAAGGGGGCAGCCATGTAAGTAACTTTGGAGCGAGAAGTAAGAAGCCAAATTCTATTAGCCCCTAATTTTACACTGTAATTAAAAATCCTTGACCTCCTCTGTTCTGTTCCTCTATTAGCAGTGTGCGTTGTGAAGGAGCAGCAGAGGATCTGAGCCCCCCTGCTAATTTTAGCCAAGTGCCCATGGGTTTGTGTGTGCACCGTAGCATCCTCCCATGGAGAAGGGCGAGGGATGCGGCTCATGGTGTTATGGGATGGAAGGAGCCCAGATATTATTGAGGAAAAATGTAGGTTGGGTGTGGGTCATTTTTCTTCCTACTCTTTTGCCTTCCTTTTTTTTTTTTTGATCATCTGGTTTGCTTCCTACTTCTTGCTTGTCTTGCTCATGGTCTCCTGGGTGTCTGTGTGCAGCCTGGCCTGTGGGTGGCCTGGGGGACGCTGCCCTGAGTCCCCTGAGGGGTCACTGCTCTCCAGTCAGAGCCCGTGGCTTACATAGCTTTTTCCTTTCAGTTTGCAGGGCAGGACACAGGGATTACCAGTGCTATACATAGAGTGCTCTTAGCTGTGTCCTGTCCTGCTGGGAACACTTAAGAGCTTGGTTAACCTCTGGTCCGGGATCCGAGTGCTGCTTCTCTTTGTTGCTTCCCTGCTGATACAAATCTGAGGCTGGAAGCACTGAGAAGTGGGGTCCTTTCAGTGGGAAATCCGTCAGAAGGGAAACTGGGGCTGGCTGCTGCCTCCCAGAGTGGGAGTGGAAATGAAACTGAGCACATGTGGTCGGGTTTTATCTGTTCTGGAGGTGTTTGGTTGGTGCCTGGACAGCTTCTAGCAGTGCTGTTGGATTCTGTGTGCACACAGATAACAAGGCCAGGCTTAACCCAGAATTTCTCATCTCGTCCCTTATCTCTGGGCACATGCTCTGCATGGTGCAGTCCTGGGTGGGTCCTTCTTTACTGGCTCTTAAAACAGTGAGAAAGCACCAAAGGGAGGCCTTGATGGGACTGGATGGGCAGACAGACACAAACCAACCCTCTGTGGCTTGTCCAGGAACAAGCCATGTTGGCTCTCGGGTGGTTTGAACTTCCCTTAGGGTCCTGTTGACATTGCAGCCTGCTACACAGAACTTATAGAAGTTTTAATGTTGGCTGCTTTGATTTCTAATTGCCAGGCAGAGCGTCAGTGAGGCGAGTAAGGTAATCAGCAGTGCATGTTCTGGTTTTGGCTTTCTGCTGCTGTATTGAGGTCGCACTTGGCAGCAGGTGCTCTGTGTAAATGACTTGAAGTCCTTTGAACTCAGCAGATCAGACACAAACAAGGGGTGCTATCCTGGGTGACTCTGCTTAGCACAGGGTGTGTGGCTGTGCTGTTCTTCATTGGGCAGGAGCAGGGCTGCTTCCTGTACGTATGAGCTGACTGTGTAAGACGAGCACTGAAACTAAGACAGGTGGCAAGCTAAGTGCAGGCAACTCAAAAAGCCCTCATTTGCAGCATACTTCACTGTGTAATAAAGAAGTGTTGTTGATAGCACTACTCCACCAAGGCTCTGGCGCCGCAAAACGTTTGTTTGAGCACACAATGTGCGGTGTGCTCTGGATCTGTGAGACTCCTGAGATTGGAGGAGAGCATCCTGCCTTGCCCGGCGTGTTGAATTCCTCTGAGGTGACAGCTTCACATGAGGACGGAAAATCTCAGCTGAAGTACAGCTAAAAATGAAGTTTCCTGTTGGCACAGCAGGGATGAGTCATTGTGGCTCTGAGCGAAGGGGCAGGATCCTTTCACTGCAGCAGCACTCACTGAGATGTGAGATGTGCTCTCACAGCACCGCGGGGTCAGGTGCTTTGTGCTCTCATCCCTATCATCATTGGCTTTGCGTTTGCTTTTCCTGGTTGGAATTTTGGGTGGTGCTGTGTGGAGCCGTGGAATGTGTAGGCCTGTTTTGTTTTATTAATTGCAGGATAAATGCCAAAGTAGACTAAAGCATGTGTTTGTGAAAGCGTTAAACTTTACAGGAAAGCTTTCACTGACAAGCAAAAATATTTTAAAACTGAAGCCTGGATGAAAAGTGATTTGGCTGCTTATGTCCATTTATAAGGAGGAACCAGATCTTGTTCACATCCAGAACACCGGTGTACCTCCTGTGAAGCAAGAAAGCAGCATTTGGGATGCTTATCCAGTTTTGCTGTAAAAACTCATCCGTAGCTGCTAGCAATTAAGAAATCATATGTTACCTGCCCTCCCTGCCCCTCCGTTCCTCACACCCACCTGAGGTGCCATGCTTTTAGTCTAGGCTTGGTTGTTAACTTTTAAGCTTTACGCCTTGCTTAACCCAGCGTCCTACAAAGTATGTCCCATAAGCTTCTTCCAAGTTGGCTTCCATGGTGGGGTTTTTTGTCAGTTGAGTGATGGTGTCACTTTGTCACTGGCACTGGAATACACGTGGTTTGTGCTAAAAGCACAGCACAATGCATGTTTAAAGTGGAAAACATAGAGTGTGATAGTTGTGGTGTAGTGTTTTGCACTGGTTGAATCTTAGAGCCTTGTTCCTATAGAAATTGCAGCCAATTTCTTTGTAGAATTCTGAATAAGAGAATAATTTGACTTTCTATTAACTGTCATACTAACTCACAAGGTTCCTACTGTTGCTCTCTTTGTATCTTCCATTCAAGGATTTCAGACAGGCCCTGAATGCTCTTTGCTTCCTCTCACAGCACTCCCTGCTGCTCTCCTAAGAAACCTATCCGTGTTACTGAGCTCAGGTCCTGGACTCATGGTCTGCTGCTGGAGTAGCACCGTGTTGGGGCAGGAATGGAGCTGCAGGTGTTCAGTCATCATACGGATGTGTCTGTGTTGATATGTTTAGGCTGATACAAAATGCCTTGCCATATGTAGGGAACTTTTTGTAATATTTCTGATAGGATTTTAAATGCGTATTTGGAAGCTTTCTAGGTGTTTAACTTAGAGGTAGGTGTTCTTTTGTGTTGAGTGGTCTTGTTAACGAAGCCAATATAAATATGTAGCCAAAGAATTCAAAGTTCCTAGCAGGGAAAGCAAGTTCTTGGCCTTTTTAGGAATGTGGAACTCGTAGGTAAGCACTCTTCCAACAAAACAAATCCAAGAAAAGCTGGCAATTTGGCAATGGCGGTCTGTCCTAAGAGCTCATACATCTGTTGCAGTTCATAAACTCGGAGGCCATGAACTAATATTGTTCACTCTTCGTGGTGTTGTACATTTTACAGAAGGCGTTTTATCTCCCAGCGCTGCTCTCTAGACTTTTTAGAAGACATAGTGGAATATGCCAGTGTACAAAGGTACTTTTTTCAAAAGCAGCATTAACCTTGACTCGTTGCATGCAGTCCTTTCCTCCCTCCACCCTCTTCCACGCCAGTATCTGAGGTCCTGCATGCTAGTGCTGCCATCTGATCATAAATCTGGCACGGTTTTTCTTTTCATTTTTTTTTTAGAGCACTTAAGTGTTTGGGTTTTTTTCTTATATTTGCAGAACCAAGAATATATCTGGGTCTCCGAGGCACAAGAATTTGAAGAAGATGCACTTCATCAAGAACATGAGGCAGTATGACACAAAGAACAGCAGGTAATGCCTGGAGGTCAGCTGAGCCCTCGTACTCATGTGAAATGGGATGTGCCCATAAATGAGCTCTAGTTCCGCGTGGTTAGCTGGTTAACATCAGTGGGAATAATGCAATGTCCTTGTGGTCTTCCTAATTTTAAACACGTTTTATGTCGAAGGCGGCAGGTGCTCGTATCTGCTACATCTGCAGCAATCTGCTGATGATTCTGCCACTCCATGAGGAGAAAGGGAGGAGGTTAAACCATTCTCTCCTGACACCATCCTTGTCTCTAGCACAGGGAGGAATCCCATGTTTGTGTTTCATAGAAAGCTGCTTTGTAACTGCTGGATCATAATTCTTATCCTGATCTTTTCCCATCTGCTTACAGGATCGTATTAATCTGTGCTAAACGAACACTGTGTGTGGCTTTTTCTATCCTACCTTATGGGGAGAGTTTACGTATCAGGTGAGTTGCTTTTAACTGCTCTATTGTTTATGAAAGGTCTTAAATGAGTACAGCTGCTTTAGTTCTCCTGTTGTGAAGCAGGTGGAATATTTGACTCACCACTTGCATGTAAGGACACGAGCTTGCTCTCAGACATTGCTGCAGTGTCAGAGTTGTTTGGAATTTCTAGGAAAAAAAAAAAACACTGGAGAAAGGCAGACTTTTCCTTAGGTGTTTGGTAACATTTCGGGTGTTGCAGTTCTGTGAAACCCCTTGAACGGATGTCGTGATTTGTTGCCATGTAGGCTGTACCACACTCCTAAAGTGGTCAGAAAGAAACATGTTAGCACAAGGAACGATTCTGTTGCCAAAAAAGCATGAGGAGCATCAGGGAGGGATGCTGCCACTTTCTTACTGGGAAGCCTTCAAGGTTCTATAGTGAAGCTGTAACAAAGTTTGAAATGCGATTCTGTTTTTCATCTCTGCAAAGCCATGAATGGCACTGCCTGAAGTCTGGGCTAAATAGAAGCAGTTTAGCCTGATTAATACTGCTTCTAACAGCTGTACTCGATTTCTGCATGGAACTGTAAATGTGGTCAAATATGAGAAACAAGTCCTGCTAACTAGATTTCCATGCAGCTTTGCTCAGTCTCTCATGAACTGCTGATTCTATGAAGGTTTGACCTACAAGTACACTATAGAAAATCATTTTATTTTAATCCACTTCTGCCAAAACAATTGTGTTGTCACTTCTGTCCTGTACGTAACATACAGCAGAAGGAAACGGATGTTTAGTGGTGGGAATTGTATTGTATTCAAATACACTCGCTGTAAAAATAGTTGATGGGAAAACGTTTTCCCATTTAATGGGAAAGCAGCAAGGTTGCTGGAGTTATTTTAGGGCACTTGTGAGCTCAGTGTCATTCTGCTTGTGTGGAAGCTGGCCATGCAGTTCTTCAACTGAAAGCTGTCTTTCTGTGCTGGGATATAGGTGACAGTGCTGCACGCTGCCATCACTGCAGCAGAGTTGTGGTAGCAGCTCTAATTCCTAGTGTGAGCTTGTGTGCTCAGTGGCTGGAAAATGGCAACTGAAAGGCCAGCTTCTGATCCTGGAAAACTAGTCATATAAATTGTGCTTGCTGCTAAGCATTTGAGCATTTCTGCCTTACCAATGGTTTGTCTTAGGCAGGAAGACTGTACCTAAAAGTAACTCCTTTTTAGATGGGTATGTTGCTGCAGATTTGACTTTTAAAATGAGATAAAATCCAATTTTTGAGTTAATGAACATCTCCACATTTCGAAAAGAGTAGGGAAAAATTAATGCTTACATGGAGATGAGGTTGGTGCACGGTTCCATTCATACATAGTGGAGCTCTGACCCTGCAGTGCTGGTGGAGGCACAGGGCAGGCCTGGCGTTCACCTTAAAGGAAGCTGAGCTCGTGCTGCGTTTTCCAACAGCACATTTTCTTGTCTGCATTTAGTGATCTGAAGATGGATGGGCAGAAGCAGCGACATCCTTCTGGGGGTGTTTCAGTCTCCACTGAGATGGTCCTTGGAATGGAAGGAGTAGAACTGGGGGCTGATGGCAAGGTAAGGAAATACTTTTTGTCTCCTGATCTGTAATGCTGATGACCAAACCACTGCCTGGCGTGGGGTGAGGGGTGGGTCAGCTGGCTGCTTTCACCCTTGTGACTGTTTGATATGGGGGCAAATCTCTTGCTTTATGCAGCGCTTCCATAAAGTGAGAACTGTGACTATACAGAGCAGTGGAAGTCTGTTTAGATCCTTAAAGTTTTGAATGTTTGACTTGTGATAATGCTGCTTCTGAGCAGGCTGTCAGTCTCTGGTCATTTCTGCCTCTGTTTCTGGAGAATCATTTTCACTGGCATCTAAGACAACATGTAAATTGTTCTTTTAATATTATTTTCTTAAAGGATGAAATTTATACCTCTTCAATTAAATTTGTATACTGCCAGAATTTTACTGATGTGATTCTCCCCTTCTCTTTGCCCATATCCTCAACAACTCTTTCATACTGAAGACCACAAAAGCAAAGCATTCCTGCATGCAGGATTTTCCTCCCATCCTCCAGTTTCAAGGTCCTCACTCTCACTGGGGATCTCTGAGTTGTAGAATCCTATACATCTGGAAATAAGCTTTCAATATTTCTTTATTTTTCCCCTTAACTACTACAACTTTCTTTTCTTGAAGGTTGTGTCCTATGCAAAATTCCTGTATCCAACCAATGCCCTGGTTGTTCGCAAAGCTGACAGCCATAGTGCTGTCCCTTCCTGCAGAGCTGGTGCTTCCCGGAGTCTTCTTGGATCGAGATATAAACCTGTGACTGCAAAAATGATACCAGCAGGAACAGAGATTGGTAAGGATGGCTGCCAGCATGCTCACCACTTCTGCGGGGAGCAGAAAGGTGGGAAAGGACAACGTTTGTCTGAAACAGTTGCAAGTGGTGAAGTGTTTGGAAGGAGACTGCTTATAGCAGAGCAGAGAAGGTTTGGTAGTGAAGTATAAAGGATGAGCCCTAGGACTGAGGCTTGTTCGCATTCCTTGCATCTTCTGTATATCTGGCCTAGTTCATGCAATTCAAGGAGTGCAAAGAATTTCCTTGGAAATGTGAAGCTTTATATTGCTCAGCAAGAAACATCTGGTGTACATGGGTACAGATGGCCTTCTTTGCCTTCTAGCACTGTAACAATGCACAAATCAAAGGTTTGTGTTAAACTGTGTTAAAGAGCAAACCTGACAATGCTCAAATCTAACATGATAGCAACGAGTCGGGTTTGTGCAGTTCTCTGCATGTATTTGTGGAAGACAAACCGTTAGTTTGCACTGTCTTAAATTGCATTGGGCATATGTTGGAGACAGCTTGTTTGCTTTGTAATAACTCTCTAATACTGACACTTAAGGAATGCAAACGGGTGACTCTAGCTGCAGCTTGCCTGCCCTGTGGGGTCTGCCAAGACTTCCAGTGTTTGCTGTTTGAACACTTTATTAGAAAGGAAACAGGAAATTTCTGCAGCTCAATATTGTGCTTTCCTCATTCGTTCAGGAAGCGAAGCTGGGGAAGTGGCAGAGTATGATCCTAATCTTCTGGATGATCCTCAGTGGCCCTGTGGAAAACATAAACGGGTTCTCATCTTCGCCTCTTACATGGTGAGTGGTTTTGTACCTGAGCAGAGCGAGTGTCTGAGAGCTCCTCCTATAAACAGCTTCCCCTGGGGAGAAAAAGTCCTTGAGGAAGTGATTGTGGCTTCTTAACAACGGACTGGGAGATGCACAAGTAGTTGAGTCTGTATCCTGAGCTTGTCAAGGACCAACTTTGTCATATCTCCATGTTGGCATTTATTTGTGGTGACCATTTGCTTACTAGTTCATTAAGATTTTTTTTCTGTGGCTGAGATTCAACCTGGGCTATTACCTAGATATTACAGAAATATAAAATGAAGCTTGGTTTTGCTGCTGCGCTTATGGGTCCTTGAAAGACGTGTTTGGTTGTCAGTGCTGTTCATAGGAGAAATAATCAGTTCTTCCTGTGTTTCAGACAACAGTCATAGAATACGTGAAACCCTCGGACCTTAAAAAGGATATGAATGAAACCTTTAGAGAAAAGTTTCCTCATATCAAGTTGACACTGAGCAAAATTAGGAGGTAAGAAACAAGCAGTGAATAATGAGAACATCTACGCTATGCAAGGCTGCTTTTATCAGCCACTTGTATGGAGCAAATACTAGATCTATTTATAGTATATATGATTAAATGCTAATCTCTTGTTGCTGGTTGAGCTGGCTGTAGGATGACAGGAATGCTTAGGTTGCTCGGAAAGGGTAACAGTTGGTTTTCATAGTTCAGCCTAGATGTTTTGTTTCATCAACACTAATAGCCAATTAACAGTGAAGTAGCATCAGCCTTGAAACAAATACTTGTAACTTGATTGGCTTTTGCGCAGTCCCTCTCTTGTCCAGATCATCTCTCTGGCTGTTTTCACCTTTCAATTACAAGGCTTGCTGATGAATGTAGACTCAACGGGATTCTAGAATAAGAAAAGAATGTTTGTTCTGGGATGCTTGGTAAAGTATTTCTTGAAGGCAGGACTGTGCACACAGAATTCCTCGCTGTCCAGGGAATGTCTGGCTGTTCACCAATTAGATGTACTGTTGCGCCTTCTGAGAGCTGTAATCTTGCCGGTATTACACCAGAGTTAATGCAATTAGGACCTTCCAAAATAGCCAGCTTAGAACATGATACTGCTGAATCACTAGCAGTGCAGCTCCCAGCTGAGGGCCAGGTTTGCTCATTCAGAGTCTGGCAGTGCCCTGCCTGCTCCTCTCTGTAGTTATTTCAAGCAGGATCTTTTGCAGAGAGCTCTGTAGCGTGGTGGTAGCAATGAGAGGGAGCATCCAGCATAACGTTCATCTTCATGCAGAAGTGAAAGGCCATCTGCTGTGGGAGGGTATGAAGCAGTCTGCCTTCCCCCTCGGACCTGACTCTTCTCTGAGGTGTGCAGGAGACAGGCCTCACACTGCACAGCGTTGATGTGACGGTGTGTAGGTCAGGTCAGTTGGGTCTTATGATATGAATCATGAACCAGTTTGAGATCTCTGAGGGATCCATACAGCAACAGCCTGTGCTTCAGTGAAGGAGCTGAACCCATAGTGTTCATGGACAGATAAGGAACTGTGCTTCCACAGTAGATGCAGTCAGCCAGGTTAAATCAGTTCGTGGATCAGCTCCAGCTTGCTGCCAACTGGGCTGCTCCAGTCTGGGATAATACCACTCCTGGTTTTCCAAATAAGAGTCTTGAATGTGTGCTTTTCTGAGTTTCCACGCTGCAGTGTTCCTACAGCATTTTTGAAATGCTGTTGTGTTTCAGAGGGTGTTTTCTCTTTTTTTCTTCCCTGTTCTCAGTTTGAAGAGAGAGATGCGGAATCTGAGTGAAGAATGCAATCTGGAGCCAGTTACTGTGTCCATGGCTTATGTGTACTTCGAGAAGCTTGTTCTCCAAGGCAAACTGAACAAACAGAACCGCAAACTGTGTGCTGGTGCTTGCGTTCTGCTTGCAGCCAAGATCAGCAGTGATCTCAGGAAACATGAAGTTAAACACCTTATAGATGTAAGTACTACGAGGCATGTTTCTGGTGTGGTCAAACCTTCCTTTTTCATAGAACAAAGCAAAGATACAAAACCAAGATTTTCAGCAGTGCATGCTGCATTCAGACAATCTCTTTCAGTTAGTTTTAAGCTTCATCAGGGCTCTTCCTTTGGATGCTTTTTCAAATTCATTAAAAGCTCCTGACTGATGCAGTGTAATGTCCTACTGATCCTACAGTGAGGTTATTTTTGTGTTTAGTGGTTGCCTGGAAAACAGTAACTGTTGTGTGGGTGTGACAGCTGTGCTGATTTACATGTTAGATCTGTGGCAATACTTATTTCTGGCTTTGCATCACTTATTTCTCTTTTATGCTGACTTAATCTGAAAGTGCATTGATAAATGCTGGATAACTGATTCTGTTTCTCCCCTTCTCTTTTTTTTATTATTTATTTACTACTATCACAGAAACTAGAAGAGAGATTCAGATTCAACAGAAGAGATCTTATTGGTTTCGAATTCACTGTCCTTGTAGCTTTGGAACTGGCTCTCTATCTTCCTGAAAACCAAGTGTTACCTCACTACAGACGGCTCACACAACAGTCTTAACCAAAGCTACACTCCAGCTGGTAGCCAGTGGTGCTGGGGATAGCATTGCTGAGCTCTGCTGCTGACTTTGCCATTGGCCTTTGTGCCCTGGGTGCATCCTGCAAGCTCTAGCTCTAAAGTCTGCAGTGTGTTTTCAAACTGCCGAGGTTTGCATTATGGACACGCATGCGAAGTCTGGGAGATGGTACGAGAAGAGTTGTTGAACTTCATTTTCTTTTGGACATTTAAAGCACAAATATTCACCAGTCAGCTGTCATGGCTGCTGATTATTCCTTATTTATCTATTCAGTTTTACTAAAACTGTTCTTCCCTATGAAGAATCCTATGGTATTGTTCTTTTTTTTTTTTTTGAAGCTTTCATTTTATTCCTTGAAACTAAAGGAAGCATCACTTCCATTCCAGTGCACCATAAAGTCCACATGTTTCTAAGAGTCTTCTTGCATTTTTACATTAATGGAACACATACTTTATTTTTTTAAAGATGTGCCTAAAACTGGCTGGTCTGGTACCAGTACTTTTTAAGTTAGTTATGTTATTTAGTGGAGGATCCTGAATTTATATAGGCATTTATTCTTTACCTGCATTGGCCTTGCATATAAGAAAAACAATTCCAGTATATCTGCACTAATGATAGCCAGGGCATCTATCCTATCCTATTCTATACTATCTATAACTAGATTGAAATTACTGTTTCAATTTAGTTAACCGTCTTAAGAACATACATTTTATTTAAAGTAAAGACTGTTTTGAAATCTGTCATGAAATACCACCTGTTGAATAAGGTAGCTGCAGCAAAGTGATTGCCAGCCTAATTCACTCTTAAATGGAAGAGAAACTTGCTCTAAGATATATAATTTCTTATATTGATTTGTTTGTGTTCTGTAGTCTGAACTAAGCACCTTTTTCAGTAGGACTGTATTATATATGGTCTTACATGCTCTGAGCAAGTACTTAAGTCAGTAAAGCTATTTCTGCCAAACTAAGCCAATGAAACAAAGCATGCTTGATATTTAAAATGCTACTTTTTTTACTCCGTTCTTCCAAGCATTGCATCACTGTGACAGTCCTCATAAAACTAGCATTTGTTGCACATCTGAACAGCCACTTACCAGCTGGTGCCAGGCAGCACCCCACTGCTTACACAGAGGTGAATAAGTTCTTTGACCATTGACTATTCCTTTATTTGTTCTTAAAATATCCAGGTTGGGAATGAGCTCTGATTACATGTGGAACCTTCTGTGATATTGGCTCTTGGTTTTATTTTCTGAAGCAATATTATGATACAGGTAGCTGTGTCCATTTGCAAGAAGCAGAACCAATGCTTGGCTATTATGACTGAGAAATTTGTAATTTGTTTGACTTCTAAATGGAAATGTTAAACTGTGTACTGAGGTATGGGTACCTGCTATCTAATATGTAAAGTAATGTAAATTTCTGTTCCTTGTATTAGATGTTGGTTGTAGGCAAAACCAAAGCTGAATCTTTGTTCTTCAGCCATGTTTTGCCTGAAGCTAATTTTGCTTCATTAGAATTGCAGCAAACTGTATTGGAGCCCCTTCCTCTTTATGCAGGGCTCAAATTGTATTTTTCATATGTAATAACTACACTGACTATCGAATCCTTTGTAACTGTGTTCAGCTGTATGTAGCTTCAAGTTATTTGTGTAAACTTAATATGCTTCTGGCTTCTCTTTAACACAGAAGGACTTTCCAGTCTCTGTAAGTGAGATGGTAGCTAATAAGTTAGGCTCGTCAGTTATCTAACTAAAGGGTTTTAAAATTGCCTACTGGTTCAACTTTCTACTGAATATAACTGTCATTGCATGCAATCAATAACAAAGTGCTAAACGTATATAGTGAGCCTTGGAATTAGTGAACAGTGGTGAGCACAACTGAAGTGGTACACCACTCCCTTTGCTCATTGGGCAAGGAGGAAGAGCTGAAATTGAGCAAAGAAATTTTTCATGTGGTATCTCCAGAAATTCATAGAACACTTCGTTTAGTGAGAATGAAGTTGGACAATGTCTCTGGGGACTTCTTTCTACTTAGCTTACAATTAGCTAAGTACTACTTAGCTACAATTAATGTTCTCACCATATAGGGGGAAAAAATGCATTTATTTTTGGAACAGTTCAGTCTGTATTCAGTGGAAGTTTCTCTAGTTGCAGTGGGCATTCGGGCTGGAGTTCCACTCGCAGAATGGGCACTATGGTCTACCTTCATAAATGGGTAAGGTTTTGGTTATTTTGGTGTGTTTTTTGTTTTTTTTTTCCTTCAGAAGAACAGATTAGGATAAGGAGTATTAAATGACAGAATGCTGTTTAAAAGTAACTGTAAATGCTGGCTGAGGCCTGTGCAGTGGTGTCAAGCCTGGAGGCTGCATGGGGTGCGGGCAGAAGTGATGCCCACTGCGGGGCACTGATGGTGGAAAGGAGCAGAGGCACAGTGCTCAAGCAGCGCTTTGGGCTTACACCAGCCAGATGCAGCTTGTAAATGAGTACTTCTTTTGTGGTGTCTCTGCAGGATCAATCCTGGAGCGATACAATAGCTGTGTATATGTGTTAATTTTTCTGTTTCTAGTGTGTAGCTTGCAGCCTCATTCGGTTCTTCCGTGTTGGCAATATTTATCATTTCACCTAAAAGCTGCCACCATGTGGCAAAGGACTCTTACTGCATTATCTATTAATAAAGCGGGACCCAAACCCTAACCAGCTTCATCTGTCCACAGAGCACTCCCTCTCCTGGGGCAGCAGTGTGGCTGAATGCCGTGCACCTGTGAGTGCGGTGCAGCTCTGACTCAGCACAAGCGACTCTCGACAGGAGGCTGTACGTTCTCATGTTTAAAAAAAAAAAAAATACCGTGTTATGGTTTTTGTCTTACTGTGTTATTTAAGAATCTCGGTTAGACCGTTCCATGTACTTTCTTTCTTCCCCATGAATTTTGTGCGTCTAAGATGCTGTGAAATAAAAACTGTTTTGATACATGTTTTGTAACGAAACGTCGCGTTTTGGAATGGTGCTTGTGCTGCTGGCGGGGAGGGGCGGAGGCGCCGTACCGGCTCTGAGGGAGCATAACGGCCGCCCGTGACGTCATGACGCCACGCCGGAAGCACTCCTCCTCCCGCGCGCGCCCTTTTCCGCTTCCGGTGGGCAGCCCTTCCTTTCCGCCGCGGTGCGTGTGTGAGGTATGGCGGTGGCGCGCGGCTGCTCCGGGAGCGCGGCTTGGTGCGAGACGGGGGCCGACGCAAAGGGGCCGCGAGATCCGGAGAGGTCCCGGGGGCGGGAGGGAGGGAGGATGACGACCGTAGCTCGGTTCCCGGGATGCCGTGAGGCGGGGCAGGGAGCGCTGTAGGGCCTGGGCCCTCGTGGGAATGGCGCTGAGCTCTGCCTCGCTCTGTCTAGGTGTTAGCGCTCGGTGCCCGGCCCAACCCGTTCACGATGCAGAACGACGCAGGCGAGTTCGTGGACCTCTACGTGCCTCGGAAATGGTGAGCGGTGCTGCGGTGGTTCCTAGGCAGAGAAAGGGAGCAGAGGCTGACGTTTGGCCTATTATGTTTGGGGGGGGCAGAGGGGGAATCATGTTTCTGTATTTTAACGTATCTACTGTAAATCCCTTTTTTTTTTTTTTAAGACTGTATTTGAGGAGAATACTCTGTATCTTGAGTTGCATACCAGCTGCCCTTACAGTGGCTGTGGCAGAGAGTTTAGGGCTGCTTTCTAAAGAAAACATATTTGTAGTGTAGTAGCATTTCTGCACTGCAGGCTGTTGCAGAAAACATGTCAGATAATTGTTATCTCGAGAGCACATCATAAAGGCAACGCTGAGACTGTAGAAAAATGGGCAGTGAGAAGATTTTTGTTAAATCCAATAAAATGCATCCAAGTGGCTTATTTTTTGGTGACTTTTTTTTAATTAGATGTTTTTAAAGCCAGTGAATTCTGAGAGGACAGAACTTAGCAACGTGAATGGTTTTTGATAGCTCTAATGACTCCCAGTGAATAAAGATACAGAAAATGCATTTTTTTAATAATTTCATTGACTGATGGTTTTTTGCACATTAGGAAAGTCAATTTTAATACTCTGTTTTGGAGGTATGTGCTTGTGGCTGCATTTGAATAAACTGAGCCTGTCAAACTGTAGGGATAATTGGCAATTGAGAATGACTAAAGTGAAAGTCTCTATTAAATGTTCTTAAAACTGAATTTTGATTATTTTTCTTGTGCACTGAAGTGTCTGAGCCTTATATTGTTACTGTCTGAACTTGTGGAGCTATGGTTTTCATGCAAGTCTAGCTTTGATAGTCTATCTTTACTGTCATTGTTCTATTTCTTTTTGTTTAAGTATACCTTGTTATTTATTCCGTAGTTCTGCCAGCAACCGAATAATTGGTGCTAAGGACCATGCTTCTATTCAGATAAACATTTCTGAGGTAAGTTTCTTAACAGAAGTGTTTGATAAGAGAGCAGTACCTTTCAGTTTTCATAGAAGTTAGTAAATACAAACACTTGTGATAAATTCCAGTAATCGTACAAGTGTAGAACTAGAGGGCTTTTACTAAGATACTACTATGTCACTCCTGGTTATTTTTCAACCTACTGGTTGAAAATGGCCTGTTCCAGACCATTTAACTGTGTGACTAAATAAAACATCACACTTTAGGCATTTAGAGTTAAAATAAGGGGATTTCTTTTCCTGAAGGAAATGGAAAGAAGTGCTTAATTGTGGGAAATTGGTATCCCTTTCAGTTTTACCTAAGAAAGCGCAGTTCTTCAGCCTGTTCTGCTGCATTGAGTTTTTCAATTTTATATTCTTGTTGAATTAGAACAGAGAGCCTTAAAATAATTGAGAAGTTTTGTTTATTTCTTCTTGAGTGAGAGATGACGAGGCTACATTCCGATATAAATCAAGAGGCCCTGTTGTTTAAAATCTTTCTGACTTAGAACATTTTTTAAATTATTTTTGTTTGTGATTTCCCGTAAGCGTTAGGTGAACACATCCCTTGCTCACTCTGTCCTCCAGTGATCCCTGTTGCTTGCTTTCCAAAGATTGGAGATTAGCAGAACTTGGAAACTAACCCACATGGTATTACAGTGTTTGCTGTGCTGTTGAATTTCATGATTTATATTGTTCAGTCTTATTTTTCCTGTTAAATTTCTCCGTGATTGGACAAAATGAGACCATTTATGTGCTCCAACTTTGTTGCTTTTCTTCCTTTGTAATAACATTGTCCCCTTGACCCCACACCTAAATTTTCCATTGCGTTATCTTGACTTAATTAAAGGGAACTTGAAAAAAAAATTAGGCAGTAGTATTTACAGTTTTCTATTGCATTTTGTAGTGCTGTCTGATCCGTTAGATGTTATAGCTATGTTATGTAGTAAACAATATGTTTGCTTTGAAAATGTACTCTGCAGGTTCTAACAGAAGTGTTTGCCTTGGGTTTTTGTAGTTTGCAGAAAAACAAGTAATATTTGTTAGCGAGCTTTTGGTGTGTATGATGTAGAACGGTAACATTTGGTACGAACTCTGTAAGAATCTTAGTGGAGTAATTTGCTTGTAATTCCAGGTTGACAAGGTAACGGGCAGAGTCAATGGCCAGTTCAAAACATATGCCATTTGTGGAGCAATTCGTAGGATGGTGGGTATTTTCTTGAACTAGAACATGATTATGTTCCCATTTGCATTGAATTTTTTAGGTTTGTTTGGCCCTGAAAAATGAAGTGTGCTTTCAGCACATTGTAGAGGAAGAGCTTTTGTGGGGCTAATTAAAGACAGAGTGAAGAACTAATTGACTCTAAGAATCAGTTTCTTATGTTTTTTTCCTCAGTTCTTTGATTCAGAGAATCATTTATGTTTGTATTTTTTTAAATCACTAAAAGATGCAAGTGAAGTTTTTTCTTTCAAGAATACATCAAGGAACTGATATCTTTGCTTATTGTTATTAGATATAATACTATCTTAACTTAAATTTGTTAAACAAGTGTTTTGTGAAGCTGCCTAGAGTTCATCAGCAGTTCATTTACTCAGAAATATATCTTGCTAATGCAAATGTGTATTTTATCAAGTTCTGTTTCTTATTCTGAAGAATGATAACTTAACAGCTTGTTTTAAAAACGGTAATCCGTGGCAATAAAATGCAGCTATCTGTTTAAACAAGAAAATAAACAGCCTTGTGCATTTCACTGCCACTAGTAAGTGCTGCTGCTGCTGCCGCCTCTTTTCATGCTGTATCAGCAATCATTCACTCACCTAAGAATCACTGTTCTTATTAAAGGGGGAATCAGATGACTCCATTCTGCGTCTGTCAAAAAATGATGGAATTGTTTCCAAGTACGTATGCTTATCTTATCCATAATAGCATTTGCAGAGGTGATATTCCTATCCAAATCCAAATTTCAGGGCTAAAATGTATACGGTGTATTTATAGGATGCTTGCACAGTTGATGAGAAATACTTACTGGAGGTGTTGCAGCGTAACAGCCTGTAACGTCTTTGTTTTATTTTCTTCTAGGAACTTCTAACAACAGAAACTGGTATGGAGCATTGGATGTAAAATAAACAGTTCCAACCTATATTGTGCTGTGTCTTTTGTCCAAGTAATGAACACCAGAGGATTTATTATGGTTTGTCTTAAAAGTACTTAGAAATGTATATCAGTGAAGGGTATATGTAATACAGGTTCAAATTTTGAATTCCTACAGCAAATCAGATTGTAGAGCAGTGCCAGAGTTGAAAATCAAGAATTTCCACTTCACTCTTTGTCCACAATAATCTTTCTAATTATAACAAGTTTTGCAATTGTAGCTCATCTCTTTGGATTTCTAGTGGAACAGTTGCAATGTAACAATCTAATCCTGCTTGCAGATTTTTTTCCCCTGGCCAAACCAAAGGCCTTGTTTTGGTTATGCTGTCAAAGTTTATCTTTTTTCCTGCTGATAAAAGGCTCACAATATTTATTCTGCCATTGACACATGTTCTGGAAATGAATTACAAATACTGGAGCTCATGGAAAACTTAAAAAAAAAAAAAAAAAAAGTAAAAATACTTTGTTGCATGCTAGCAGGGTGATTTCAACATAAGAGACACTCAGAGTTTTAACTCAAAAAAGTATGACCTTGATGCTGAGAGGTGAGGAAATGATTTAAGGAGAAATGACTGACTATCTGGCAATATTTTGATAACTGACTTAATATTCTTTCAATGGCTAGATAAACTTGCTCCTTGCTGGTGTTATTTTTTAGCTATCTTACTAGCAGCATCTGGGGAGTCTGCAAGCAGAGTCGACTAACATTTGCTGACCTTGCATTTCTTATCTGTCCATTCCCTTTCTCTGGCTATTTTCCATCACTTCATGCTTTTTGACCTTTATGATTTAATTTGAAAAAGTTGATTCATGATTTTATCTGCTGTACTTCGGGTATTTGTTTTTAATTAGAACTGTTTCTGGATTGCTGAAGCAATCCAGCAATGAAGCAGTTATTGGGAAAGAGAAAGTACTGTGTGTTGCAGGAAAGAAATATTACATCCTGATTACTGTGTTCACTCCTCTAGGACAATGTTTGCAATTGTCTTTGCTCTGTCAAATTCCAAGTTTTCTCAAGAGAGGTGTTTTGTGCTGCTTTCCTGTTTGTGCTATAAATTGTCTCCATGTAGAACTGGTGTGGGAAGCTTCAACCTCAGGCTTCTCTTGAGAGTGTGAAGTAGCAGCACTATTGAAACAAGGAGGATCTACTATCTCAAGTTTTATATCTTTCCCCTTAACTTTGTTTTGCCCTCTTGACACTTCAAACTGCAGCATACTTCTTTGGAATATTGTATCTGTTGAATAGCTTCAGTAGATCAGCCCGTGTTAATGTGTAGTTGCAGAGTAAAGTAGACCTTTGTTTCACAAGCAAATTGTGCAAAGAAGGCTGAAATCAGCTGTTAGCCTATGTTAGAATAGCTGTAAAGTAACACACCTTTGCTTGTACGGTCTGCATTCCCACCAGTGACCCTTGAATTTACTAGTCCTCCTCCAGTGTGACAGAACCTTTGAACTCCTGTGTTTCAACCAAGCAGGAGCTCATTTAAAACGACTGAAAAGAAGGCTTTGTGTTGAATTCACATTCACTTTTTGAATACCACACTTTATTCTTCAATATCTTTATTGATGACCTGGATGAGGGCATTGAGAGCACCCTCAGTAAGGTTGCAGACAATGCCAAGCTGGCAGGAAGTGTTGATCTGCCTGGGGGTAGAGAGACCCTACAGAGAGATCTGGACAGGCTGGATCTCTGGGCTGAAGCCAATGGGATGAGGTTCAACAAGACCAAGGGCCGGGTCCTGCACTTTGGCCGCAGCAACCCCAGGCAACGCTACAGGCTTGGGGCAGAGTGGCTGGAAGGTTGTGTGGAGGAAACGGACCTGGGGGTATTGGTCGATGCTCAGCTGAGCATGAGCCAGCAGTGTGCCCAGGTGGCCAAGAAGGCCAATGGCATCCTGGCTTGTATCAGAAATAGTGTTGCCAGTAGGAGCAGGGAAGTCATTGTCCCTCTGTACTCAGCACTCGTGAGGCCGCACCTTGAGTGCTGTGTCCCGTTTTGGGCCCCTCACTGCAAGAAAGACATTGAGGCCCTGGAGCGTGTTCAGAGGAGGGCGGCGAAGCTGGTGAGGGGTCTGGAGCACAGGCCTGATGAGGAGCGGCTGAGGGAGCTGGGATTGTTCAGTCTGGAGAAGAGGAGGCTCAGGGGAGACCTCATCGCTCTGTAACTACCTGAAAGGAGGTTGTAGTGAGCTGGGGGTCAGCCTCTTCTCTCTTGCAACTAGTGACAGGACGAGGGGGAATGGCCTCAAGTTGCACCAGGGGAGATTTAGGCTGGACATTAGGAAATACTACTTTTCTGAAAGAGTGGTCAGACGCTGGAA